>NW_006921687.1:3206871-3228185 GCF_000298275.1 Orycteropus afer afer
TTTCACTCCCCATTTACCATGTCTAACCCAGTCTCTTCCCCTCCTTACCCAATAATTCTCCCCCTGTTCCCCTCATATTTATGCAATCCTGTTTGTCCTGCATTTCCTCAATTTGAATGTTGGTCCTCTGGTGCCCTGTGGTCTATTGCTCTAAGGGATGTATTACCATAGAGTATGTAGGTGCGTCATCCTTGGTTGAGTGGTCTGCATGTACATCTTGTTAACTATGGGGCTAAGAGCCAGTCCCTGGGAGTGAGTTTTATTCCAGGCACAGAATGTATTCCAGGGCCATAGTATTGGGGGTCTCATCAGACTCCATCAAGCCAGTAATTCTGGTCATTATTGAGTTTTTGGATTTTGTTCCACGTTTTTCCTCCCGCTCTATCCAGGATCTCCAGATTTGATCCTTTCCTGAGTGGTTGGCATTGGTAGCTGGGCACCATCTAGTTCTTCTGTTCTTGAGGGCCATCGTGTCCTAGGGCTGATTGCTTCCAAATGCCCCCCCCCCTGTTTTTTTGCATTCCTCTTCCCTTCTGACACTAGGAGACCATTAGTTGCATCTTAGATGGCCGCTTGAAAGCTTTTAAGGCCCCAGTCGCTACTCACCAATGTAGGATGTGGAACAAGGCTTTTGAGTATTTTGTTGTGCCAATTGAGTCTGGTGTCCCCCAGTACTATGGTCCTGAGACAGTAGATCTATTGGATCTCTCTCCCATAGTGTCTTGGTGTCTGTAAGGGATTACTCTGTGTCTTTCTTCTATTGTTTCTGCAAGGATTGCAGGCATTTTGTATTACTGGTGTTTGTGTGAGTTTAGCCTCAGCTGAATCTATTCTTGGTCTAGAGTATAGTCCTGTTCACTGACCCCCATCTGATCCTCTCATGTGTTTATGTGCTTATCTGTAGCCAGGTGTTTGGTGTTAAAGGTAGTGCAGTATTGTGGATACATTGATTGGTATTAGCATCTGTTGTCTATCTCTTATGTACACAATTCAGTATTCTCCCATTTCCTAATGTTATTATGGTGGTCACACACCGTTTCCGTATATCCCTTCCCTTACCTACGTCAGCATGTGGGCCCCAACTAGCCTGAAATTAATCACATTCCCTCCCCATCCCAGTAACCTAAAAAGTGGGTTCCCTTTCCCAAGCAAACCCTTCTTTGTCTTTTTACAGTAATGAGCTCATAAAGTACTTGTGTTTCTGCGATTGACTTATTTCACTCAGCATAATGTCCTCTGGGTTCATCCACATTGTGAGATGATTCGTATATCCCACATTGTTCTTTAATGTAGCATAGCATAGTATTCCATTGTGTGCATGTACCATAATTTGGTTATCCACTTGGCCGTTGATGGGCATTTAGGTTGTTTCCATCTCTTTACTATAGTGAATTGTGCTGTGATGAACATAGGTGTACATATGTCTGTTCGTGCGCTATCTCCCACCTCTTTAGGATATATTCCTATTAATGGAATTGCTGGGTCAAATGGTACTTCTATTTTCAGTCTTTTAAGAAAATGCCATACCATTTGCCACAATGGTTGTACCATTTTACAATCCCGCCAGCAGTGCACAAGAGCTCCAATCTCTCAGCAACTTCACCAGCGTTTGTTCTTTTCTGACCTGTTGAATTTTGCTATCATTGCTGGGGTGAAATGATATCTTATTGTTGTTTTGATTTGCATCTCTATAATGATTAGTGATCAGGAGCAATTTCTCATGTGTTTGTTGGCTGTATGTATATCTTCTTCGGTGAAGTGTCTTTTCATGTCTTTTGCACATTTTTGAATTAGATTATTTATCTTTTTGGTGTTGAAGTTTTTTACAGATTTTGGAGATGAATCTTTTATCAGATATGTCATAGGCAAATATTTTCTCCCAATCTGTAGGTTCTCATTTTACCCTGTTGGTGAAGTTTTTTGATGCGCATAAGAATATAATTTTTAAGAGGTCCCAGGCATCTAGCATCTCTTCTACCTCCTGCACATTCTGGGTTATGCCTACAATCTATTTATGCCATAAATTAGGGCTCCCAGATTTGCCCCTATTTTATCTTTGATGAATTTTATAGTTTTGGGTTTTACATTTAAGTCATTGATCCAGCTTGAGTTTGTTTTCATGTATGGGATGAGATATGGGTCTTGTTTCATTTTTCTGCAGGTGGATATCGAGTTTTGCCAGCACCATTTGTTAAAGAGACTGTCTCTTCCCCATTTAATGGGCTTTGGACCTTTGTCAAAGATCAGTTGTCCATAGATGGACAGGTCTATATCTGGAGTTTCAATTCTGTTCCAATGGTCTATCTGTCTATCATTGTACTAATACCATGCTGTTTTAACTACTGTGGCTGTATAGTAGTTCTTAAGATCCAGGAGTGTGAGACCTCCCACTTTGTTTTTCTTCAGAAGTGCTCTGCTTACTTGAGGTCTTCTTCCTTTCATATGAAGTTAGTAATTCATTTTTCCATGTCCTTAAAAAATTTTGTTGGAATGTGGATCAGGATTGTGTTAAATGTGTAGGTTGCTTTAGGTAGTATTGACATTTTCACAATATTCAGTCTACCTATCTGTGAACAAGGTAGGTTCTTCCATTTATGTAGTGCCCTTGTCTCTTGTGGCAGTATTTTATAGTTTTCTCTGTATAGGTCTTTTGTGTCTCTCGTGAAGTTTATTCCTAGATATTTTATTTTTTTTAGTAACTATAGTAAATGGTATTCTTTCCCTTATTTCTTTATCAGAGAACTCTTTGTTGGTGTAGAGGAATCTAACTATTTTTTGTATGTTGACCTTGTATACTGCCACTTTGCTGAACCTCTCTATGAGTTTCAGTAGTTTTTTACTGAGTCCCTTGGGTTTTCTATGTACAGGATCATATCATCTGCAAATAGAGATAGTTTTAATTCCTCTTTGCCAATTTGTATGCCTTTTATTTCTCTTTCTTGCTTTATTGCCCTGGCTAGGACTTCCAATTCAATGTTAAATAGAAGTGATGATAGAGGGCATCCCTGTCTGGTTCTCATTCATAAGGGAAATGCCTTGAGTCTTTCTCCATTAATAATGACATTGGCCTCTGACTTTGCATATATACCCTTTATTATGTTGAGGATTTTCGCTTCTATCCTTATTTTGCTGAGAGTTCTGAAGAGGAATGGATGTTGAATTTTATCAAATGCCTTTTCTGCATTGATTGATATCATGTCGTTCTTTTCTTTTGTTTTATTTATGTGGTGGATTCCATTAATTGATTTTCTGATGTTGAACCACCCTTGTAAACCTGGTATGAATCCCACTTGGTCTGGGTATATTAATTTTTCATATGTTGTTGGATTCTGTTGGCTAGGATTTTGTTAATGATTTTTGCATCTATGTTCATGAGGGATATTGATCTGTAGTTTTCCTTTATAGTGGTGTCTTTTCCTGGTTTTGGTATTAGTGTTATGCTTGCTTCATAAAATGAATTTGGGCATATTCTATCTTTCTCTATGTTCTGGAATAGCTTGAGTAGCATAGGTGTCAACTCTTGTGAATATTTGGTGAGATTCTCCAGTGAAGCCATCAGGGCCAGGATTTTTCTTTGTGGGAGTTGTTTTTTTATGAACTGTTCAATTTCTTCTTTTGTTATAGGTCTGTTCAAGTATTCTGTCTCTGAGTGGGGTAGTTTAGGTAGGACTTGTGATTCTAGAAAATTGTCCATCTCTTCTAGGTTCTCAAATCTGTTGGGGTACAGTTTTTTATAATATTCTATCAGTATCTTTTCTGTTTCAGTTGGTTTTGTTTTGATGATACCCCTTTTGTTTATTATTCTTATAATCTGCATCTTCTCTTTCTTTTCTTTTGTTAGATTTGCCAATGGTTTATCAATTTTATCTTTTCGAAAAAGCAGCTTTTTGTTTTGTTGATTTTCTCTATTTTTTTTTTTTCTGTTTCATTTATTTCTGCTCTGATCTTTATTATTTCCTTGTTCTAGATACTGTAGGATTCTTTTGTTGTTCTTTTTCTGGTTGTTGGAGTTGATGAGTTAGATTGTTGATTTTGCTTTTTTCCTCTTTTTTGATGTATGCATTTATTGGTATAAACTGTCCTCTGAATACTGTTTTCGCTGTGTCCCATAAGTTTGGGTATGATGCGTCTTCACTTACATTTGTCTAGGAATTTTTTTATTTCAGTTTTTATTTGTTTTATTACCCAGTAGTTTTTGAGCAGTGAATTGTTCAGCTTCCATATGTTTGATGTTTTTTCCTTGATCTTCCTGTTGTTAATTTCTAATTTTATAGCATTGTGGTCCAAGAAGATGCTTTGTAGTATTTCAATGTTTTTTAATATATTGAGGCTTATTTTATGTGCTCACACGTGGTCTATTCTGGAGAAGGATCCATGTGCACTGGAGAAGAATGTGAATTATACTTTTGTTGGGTGAAATGCTCTGTATATGTCTATGAGGTTGAGTGGTTGATTGTACTGTTGAGTTCTTCCGTATCTTGTTCAGTTTTTTTTACTAGTTGACCTGTCCCTCTTTGAAAGTGGTGTGTTAAAGTCTCCTACTATTATTGTAGAGTTGTCTATTGTCCCTTTTAATTCAGTTAATATTTGCTTCACATATTTTGGAGCACTTTCATTGGGTGCATAAATATTTATTATCGTAATGTCTTTTTTGTCAATTGACTGTTTCAGCATCATATAATGTCCTTCTTTGTCTCTTATGATGTTTTTCACCTTAATGCCTATTTTATCAGAAATTAATATTGCCACTCCTGCTCTTTTTTGGTTACCTTTGGCTTGGTATATTATTTTCCATCCCTTAACTCTTAATTTGTTTTTATCTTTGGTCTAAGATGGGTCTCTTATATGCAGCATATTGATGGGTCTTCTTTTCTTATCCAGAGTGCCACTCTCTCTCTCTTGATTGGTGCATTTAGTACATTCACATTGAGTATAATTAGTGATAGGTATGAATTGATTGCTGTCATTCTATTGTGGTTTTTTTTATAGTGTTGTTGGTGTTTCCTTTGTCCATATACTTTTCTGTGCTGAATTTGGTGTGTTGCCTAATGCTTCCTCTCTTTTCTTCTTTATTGTTGGTTTTGTTCTTATTAAACCCATAATTTTTCCTTCCTTATGGATTTGCTTAGGGGAATTGTTAATTTTCTCTGTGGTTACCTGGTAGTACTTTCTTGTCTCTACATTTTTAGAACTGTGTGTTTTGTGAAGACGTCCTGTTTTCCTCTCCATTTGGAAGTTTGTAACTAGAAGTTTTATTTCCTCTAATAGGTTTGTTGCTGTTGTCATGCACTGATTGACTTTCTTGCTTTTTAGTGTACAATGTTTTATGGTCTTATTTTGAGTTTCTATTTCTGATTTGGTTTTAGTGTTGATGCCATGTATCCTTATTTTGTTGATCTCTGTTGTGGGTCCTCCATTGGAAAGACTTCCTTAAGCATTTCTTATAGGATTGGTCTGGTTTTCCCTTAAAACCCTTAATTTCTGTTTGTCTGAGAATGCCTTGATTTCACTCTCATATTTGATGGATAATTTCGCTAGATATAGGATTCTTGGTTGGAAGTTTGTTTCCTTCCATGTTTTATATATGCTGTCCCATTGCCTTCTTGCCTGTATAGTTTCTGCTGAGTAATTGGAGCTCAGCCTAACTGATTGATTATTATAAGTAACATTTCTTTTGTTGTGAGCAGCTCACAAAATTTTTCTTTGTCTTTGGATTTGAAGAGTTTGATTATAATATGCCTTGGTGTTTTTCTCTTGGGACCTATCTTGTGTGGGGTTCTATGAACTTCTTGGACAAATATCTTTTTTTGTTCTTTCATAATATGGGGGAAGTTTTCTGTTAGTAGGTCTTCCACAATTTTCTCAGTGTTTTCATTTTGGCCTCTTCTTGTTCTGGAATTCCAATGAATCTTATGGTTTTTCTTTTTTCTTTTTTTTTCTTTTTTCCATGTCATCCCATATAATTCTTAGGTTCTCTTCATTTGTCTTAAATCTTTGTTCTGATTTTTCTTCATACAGGCTGGTGTCTAGGGATTTGTCCTCTAGCTGGGATATGCGTTCTTCAGCCAGTTCTATCCTACTCTTTTGTGCTTCTACTGTATTGTGTAATTCTATAATTTTGGTATTCATCTTCTCGATTTCTAACTGCTGTGTTTTATGAGTTCTGGTTGTGCATTAATCTTGTTATTTTGTTCTTGAATGATTTTCCTGAGTTCTTCTGGGGAACTGTCTGTGTTCTCCTTGCTTCTGTTTGGGGTTTCCTTAGTCTCTTGTTAAGCTCTATAAACATATCTTCTAAATTCCTTCTCAGATAATTCTATTGCCTCTTCTTTCCCCATGTTTAATGAGACCTTTGTTTGTGGTTTTGCTTCTAATGCCTTGTCCTATTTTCTTGTTTTATTTGAGGTTGCCTGTTGTTTCCTAGAAATTTTGAGGTTGTCTTTAACTGTTGGTTATATATTGATTTGTTTTGTCTTGGTTTTATGATTTAATATTTTGAAAAGGTGGAGCTGGCGTATTTTATTTTTTTAGTTATTAATTCAGGTATGCTGGTTGCTCTGCAGTTTTCTTTGTGATGATGGAATCACTGTGTGGAGTGTGGATATGGGTTTCTGTTGTAAAGAGGGTTTAGAATTCTAACCAGGCAGTATTATGGTGGCTGAATGTTGTTTCTTCTATTGCATGAGTGAGATTATTGGCAGAGAAGGTGAGAGTGGAGGAGAGGGGGAAGGAAAGTTACCCATTGCTAGGGGTGGTTTCTAGGGCTTTAAATGTGCTGCTAATGATGACATTGTACTGGTATTCACAGGCCCACGGCTCAAGTTCAGCAAAGATTCCAGTTGTTAGGGGGTTGCCACTTTCCACCAAGCTCAAACACATGCAAGAACCCTGCTCCTGAGGTCCCTTGGCACCAAAAAGCTGATCCAGACAACTGCCCGGCTCCACGATCCATGGCGGGAGTTCCTCCCAGGGCCCCTGGACCTATGTCACTAGCCCCCACTATGATCCATTGTGGGAGTTCCTCTGGGCCCACCCATCAGGTGCCAAAGATCTGCTCGGTTTCAGCGGCATTGGAGTCAGGCCAGTGCCTGCTCCCACCCAGTGGTCCCAATATTACTGACAAAGTCAACTGTGGGCCTTTCAGTGCCCCGAAGCTGATCCAAGCCTGTTCAGTGATCCACTGTGGGGGCACCTCCCCTGGCCTGCCCTTGCCCTCTTGCAGCATGAATGGACTCTGTGCTCTGGTTTCAGCCATGCTCTATGTGTCCGCCTGCTTCTAGCTGACCCAAGTTACTGATAAAATCAGGTGCTGAAGGTAGATCCTTGGGGTGATTGCTGGTATGTTGATGTAGTCACTGGTATGCTGGTGTGGTGTGTCTTCTTCCTTAACCCAGGGAGGTCTCTGATGGCCTTTCTCGGCTGCCTGCCAGCACTGTGTAGGGTAGATCTCCTGATCTTTTTATTTTTCCCCTGTCCCTTTCTCCTTTCCAATCCTACTCCCCTGAGTTTGGTGCACTCTGACTCAGTGAGTGGTTCACAGCAGCAGAATCCCCAATTCAAACTGCTGTATCTAGCTTTTCAGGGACTAAGATGATAGAGGGAATCAGCATGGTGATTACTGACAAGGCTCCATTTTGAATCCCTAGAGTTTTATTTTAAGGGAATCATGCAGTATAAATTATTTTCTCTCTTTCCCCCCCCCCACTCCAATTTCACTCAAATTAAGTAAGATTGATGGATCTATCTGTCTGTCTATCCTTCTAAGTCTCTGTGCCCAAAACTTGTTTACCTACTCAGCTGCTGATGTACATTTCAGTTTCTGGGTTATTTAAAATTTAGGACTCTTATGAATAGAGCAAGTAAGGCAATTTGGTATAAGTCTTATTGCAAAGAAATGCTTTATTTCTCTTATACAAAAGTTGAGAGTGTTTGGTAATGCACATTTAAACTACTATTAAGAAATTGTCAAACTATTACCCAAAAGTGATTGTACCACTTTCCATCTCCATCAGCAATCTGTGAGAATTCCAATTGTTCCATTTCCTTACCAACACTTGGTATGATCAACTTTTTTTTCTTTTAAATTATAGTCAACATTTGTAGTGTCTCTTTGTGGTTTTAATCTACACTTCCATGATAATTAATAAACTTGAGTACTTTCTCATGTGCTTATTGGTCATTTGTATAGCTTTTGTTCCTTGTCCCTTCATTTTTAAAATTAGGTTATTTGTCTTTTTATTCTTGTATTATAGGAGTCCTTTATATTCTCAATATAAGTTTTTTATTTTGTTTTTTATTTAGCAGGCTGTAACTTACTTTTGCATTGTCTTAACAGTGTCTTTTGATGAGCAGAAAATTTTAATTCTGAATTGCAACTTATTAACTTTTTATTTTTTTTTTTTTTCAGTGTTTTGTTTGTACTGAGAAATACTTGCCTACCCCATGGTCACAAATATAGTCTGCTAATATTTTAACTATAATTTTTATACTTTTGGCCTTTATGCCCATGCCCATGTCCATAATCTTGTCAAAGTAAGTATCTTTTGCAAAGTGAGGCAGGGAACAAGATTATTGTTTTGTTTTTCATGTGGATACCAAGTTATTGCAGCACCATTTTTTGGAAAGATTTTTCTTTACCAATTATTATTTTTTTTAATACCGTGTAAGTATGGGTTTATTTCTGGAGTCTGGACCTATTTAATTTCATTGTTCCATTTGTCTATTATTATGGTAATATCATACTCTTTCGATTATTCTAGCTGTATAGTACGTCTTGAAATTAGGTAATGTTAAGTTCTCCAACATTTTTATTAGTTTTCAAACCATTTTGTCTATTTTAAGTTCATTTCCATATACATTTTATAATAAGTTTGTCAATTTCTATAGAAATCCATCTAGAGTTGTGAGTGGAATTGTGTTGAATCATAGAGTAATTGGGAGAAATTGACATCTAAAGATTATTATGTCTTTTAATCCATGAACATGGTATATCTCTCTATTTATATGTCTCTCTTTTCAAAATATAATTTTTCAATTATTTTTTGCCAGTATATAGAAATAAAATTTCTATTTTTTATATTGCCTTTGCATCACACTCCTTTGCCAATTTCATTAGAATATCTGTGTAAAGAATCATTTTGGCTGAAAGTAAAAGTTGTTTTACATCTTCCTTTCCAATCTTATGCCTTTTATTTCTTGTCTTATTACACTGATAAGGACTTCCAGTAAAGTGTTGAATAGAAGTGGTAAGAGTGGACATTCTTGTCTTATTCCTTATACAGGAGAGAAATTACAAAACACTTCACCATTAAGTATAGTATTAGCTATAGAAGTTTTGTAAATACCCATTATCATTTAGATCTTGCTTCTTTATCTAGCTTGACCCTTCTGCCTTTTAAATTTAATTAGTATTTAATTTTTATTTAGTATTTAATTTAATTATTATAAATAATTTTAATTATTTAATTAGTATTTAATCCATTTACTTAATAATTTAATACAGTCATTTTTAGTTTTAGGTTTTATTCTGTCATCTTTCTTTTTGTCCCTTTATTCTTTCTTTCTGGACTTGTTTGAGTTTAAATATTTTTAGTAATCCATTCTAACACCTTTATTGCATATAGTTTTACCTCTTTGTAATATTTTATTGTAATTGCTCTGGGTACTACAATATTCATTCTTAATTTATTATAATCTTGATGTTGTTGTTAGTTGCTGTTGAGTCAATTTTGACTGATAATGTCCCCATGTGAGAGAGGAGAACTGCCTCATAGGTTTTTTTTTTTTAAAAAAACTGTAATCTTTACAGAAGCAGATTGCCAGGTCTTTCTCCCATGGAACCACAGGGTGGGTTTGAACTGCCAACCTTTCAGTTAGCAGCCAGCACTTAACCATTGTGCCATCAGGACTCCTTTATTACAATCTACTTCAAATAAACATTACTCAACTTCACATATAAGTATCTTACAATATGCTAAATCCATTTATATCTTCTTTGTGTCCTTTTGTATTATTATTTTCATATATTTTACTTTTACATACAATGTAAGCACAATTTTTTTTCACTTTAAATATTCATTTGGATATTATAGCAATTAAGAAAAAAATATTTTATGTTCATTCTCATCTTTACCATTTTATTCTGTTGCTCTTTATTCCTTGCTTTTGAACTAAATCCTCATATGCTATCATTTCATTTCACTTGAAGACTTTCCTTTAGCATTTCTTCTAATGTATGTCTACTCAAGATAAAATCTCTAAGCTTTTATTTATCAGAAAATATCTTCATTTAGCTTTTATTTTTAAAGATATTTTTACTACATTTAGAATTCTAGACTGACATTTCTTTTTCTTTCAGCAATTTACAAATTTCTTTCCATTGTCTTCTGATCTCTCAGTCACTATTTAAAAAAGATTATAGGTACTTGACCACTGCCCTATGGTTTGCATACCTTTTGTGGGAGGTGTTTGCATGCCTGCCAACTGACATGTGGCTTGATGTGGTTTGGCCAATTAAATGTGACAGGAATGCTCCTTGGAAGCGAGAGTGGCCAGACTTTATCTCACCTACTTTGGTCATATTGTCAGAAGGGACCATTCCCTGGAGAAGAAGATCATGTGTATTAAAGTGGAGGGACAGCAATAAAAGGGAAGTCCCTCGATGAGATGGAATGGCTGCAACAGTGGGCTCAGGTATAGCAAGGATTGTGAAGTTGGCTCAGGACCTGGCAGTGTTTCATTCTGCTGTACATAGGGTCTCTATGATTTGAAGCCGATTCAAAGGCACCTAACAACAACAACAACAACACACTTGAAGTTCATCTCATTCAAGCAGAAATATTAAAAGCCATTATATAATTAGTCCCTGCTCTTTTTTCTCTGCTATGAAAGTGTAGGTCCCAAATAGAGACTTTCTTAAGCCTGGATGTGTAATAAGAATACACACAGAGCAGAGTCACAGCAGCCCACTCACAGATGCCAACATGTAATGTGAATGAGAAATAAATATTGTTTGAAGTTGTTTGTTACTGTCACAAAACTAATATAGTGAGTGCAATTATTATGTTGCTAAAATTTATCAGTGAAAAATTATCTATCATGTAAATACTTGGTAGCAGGTAATATGTTCTAAACCTCAGTATCACTCAATAATTATTTAATAAAAATGGATGACTGAATAAATAAAAGTGAGTGATATCATAGGATATAATGTTGCCTAAGTCTACTTGAGAAGGTTAAAGTCATTGAGGACTGCTTATGGAGATAAGAACAGACTGGGTCCTATGAAGCTAGGAACATCATGAAGCAATTATCCCAACTCTATGCAATGCCATTTGCCCAAGGATCTGTAACTAATTCAATCTAGAAAACAGTTTGGAAAAGCTCAAATAATGAGTCTTGTGCATGTTATGCTCTCAGTGAATGTTTAATAAAAATCTGTTGATCAAGATGCCATTTTAAATAAAATTTCATGAAAAATTTATCCAGTCTTATTAAAATAAGGAAATAAACTAGAACTCAGGAATACCCCATCAAAAACTAAAATATTTATTTGATTAGGAGATGATTAAAATTTTTCAGGTTACTAAATCAAGGCCACAGCAATGAAAATTCACTTGGCATATTTATTTTGAGGAATGAATTTTAGCTTTAATTATTTATGGCACTTTTAAGTTTGTTCACAAATTTATTGCCTTGTTTAGAAAGTATAATTAAATCTCTGCTTTGGGAGATCTTCGTATTATTAATGAAGGATAAATCTGAAAGCACATTTGTAAAAATTGGAGCACTAATGGCTTGGAGCAACTAACTGCCTTTTTATTTCAGCAACTTTAAACACTATGTACATATGAATGAATCACTTACATCCACAAGAGTTAAAGTTGATATAAAATAAGTTTCTGTGGGGCTGCTACTATTTTCTCTTTTTTCAATATTGCAGGTAGGTACTACTCCAATGATTTCACCAATTGAATTTTGGAAGAAGTATAAAATGTAGCATGGTGTCTATTATTCATTGCTTAGGAGATTTTCCTAGACACTATAGTTCTGGTATCATGGTGCCTAAGGCACTTGACTGCTAACCAGAAGGCTGTCAGTTCAAACCCACCAGCCACTCCTTGGAAGGAAGGTTGGGCAATCTACTTCCGTAGTGATACCACCTTGGAAACCCAAGGAGGGGTCACTATGAGTCAGGTCTGACTCGTTGGCACATAACAACAACAACATAGTTGTTTCAAGCCTAAAAGAAGCTGTTAGTCCATATACACGTATATGTTTCTAAGTTGTAGATTGACCTACTAATAGAAAAAATTCTGGAACTTTGCAATATTTCCTTACTAAATCAATGAATTACTGAAAGTATAAAATGCAAAGCCCAAATGTTAACTATACTTTATTGTTATAGAAACTTCATTTAAAGCATTTGATTAAAGAAAGACACTCTTTTCTTTAATCAAATGGGGAGTCTTTGATACATAGCCAATTAATAACATAAACCCATTGCCACTGAGTCAATTCTAAGTTACAGCAACCCTATAGGAGACAGTAGAAATGTCCTCATAGAGTTTCCAAGGCTGTAAATCTTTACAGAAGCAGCCTGTCACATCTTTCTGTGTGTGACTGGTGGGTTTGAACCACAAATCTCCTAGTTAGCAGCCAAGTGCTTAAACACTGCACCACCAGGTCTCCATTCAATAAACTAGGTGATTGATATATTAACTGAATAAGGTAAGTACATTTGTCACAGTTTGCTGATAAAACTGGTGCAGCTGGGGGAAAAAAAAAAAAAAATCACAAACCAGCTAGGAGTTCTGGTAGTATAGTGCCTAAGGCACTTGACTGCTAACCAGAAGGCTGGTGGTTCAAACCCACCGGCCACTCATCAGAAGGAAGGTTAAACAATCTACTTCCGTAGTGATACTGCTGGGGAAACCCAAGGAGGGGTCGCTATGAGTTGGGTCAGACTCAAACAACAACAACAACAACAACAGCGTTAGAGAAAGTGTCCTAAAGACAATCCTACTACTCACTACCATGGCATTGGATCCAACTCATAGAGACCCCTCCTTGGGTTTCTGAGGTTATCACTACAGAAGTAGACTTGAAATAAAGGCAGTTATTTGTTAGATGTCAAAACTATTTTGGAGAAGACAAGAGAAAAACATTCCATTTAGAAATACCAGCTTTTGAGAAAGTAAGGATATATAAAAGATGAAAAGTTTGAAGTTTATTTAAATTATTTTCAGGAAAACATCATGAAGTAGGGAAATAGAAATAAAAAGAATCTTTATCACAGGCCATTTAAATCCAGATGTCAGCTAGTAGCCTGTTTTAAATATATCACAGTTCAAAGACATCAATATTATTCCAGTTTCTATGACACTTTGGGGTGACAGGTATACCAGATTTTTAAGAACCATTGGTTCTCAAAAGTATTTATATATTGCATATTTATTGTCCACATTCATGCCCACTTTACTAACCTTTCAAAGTAATTTATATCAAATTGCATATGGCTGAATTTGATGTGGTTAGATGAAATATATGTATTTTAAAAGTACTTGCACATTAAAGAGAAATATTTTAAAAGATGAGGGCTGACATTACTTCCAAGTCAATACTTTATTTTGTTTTTGAAAGTAAATCTGTGCTAATGGAAACCATCATTTTCCAGCATGAATTAAATTATTGTGCTCTATATTTCCTGCTGGAAAGAGTAAGTTACTGGCAAAATGATGTTACATTTGCATTTTGATAGCACAGAGTTTTAAGCTGTTCTCTTCAAATTCAGAGAAATTCAAATATATTAGAATATTCTCGAGAGAAATATTAAAAATTATATTTCATCAGGCACATTCATGGGACTTCTTATAAAATCTATAATTTTTGAAAATCAAAGTAGTGAAAAACCTTTTTTTTTTCCATAAAATGTACATCTATTTCATCATTGATAAGCTTGTTTCATTTCTCCAGCACTCTATCAGAGATATTCTGTTACAGAAGGATCTTTAAATACCAACTTGTGAAGTGATATAGTCGGTATAGTCTTAGGAATAAAAGTTAAAAAACAAACAAACATGAATTTACAACATATGAAATTACAACAAACAACATGGTGATGAGTTTTCAGATTCCATAATGATATCATTGTGTGAAACAAAACGAAACAAAAAGTTAGGGCATCTTAACATAGCAAACATCCTTGTTTATTTAAAGAAGAATTCCATTTTTAAACTTTCAATTTGCATATGACTTTTCAGAAACACATTTATTCTCTACAATGAAGTTAGTAGATATAAAATGACATCAATATTAATAATAAACATGTATTTGGTACCCTTGAGGCTGTCCTAGATTCCATGGAGTTTGTTATCATGACAGTGTCCACTAAGTAAAAATAATAAATCAAAGAAACCTTACCCTAATAATTGATGGCCATTATTTGAATCAATCTGCAAAAAGGGCATACTGGTAGTGTTTTCTGACCTCCTCTAACTTTGTGAGGCTGGAGAGAGAATCACCATCAGAAGCCTAAAGTTTATTCCTGAGGCCAGACATGCCACCGCCCTTCAGTCTTTTTACCAATTCTGACACCGACTGTCCCTCCCATGCCACTGTCTACTTCTCTGGTGGGTTCAATAATTTATTGCACTGGCCACACAGAGCTCACAGACAATATTTACAATTATGGGGTTTATTAGGGAAGTAACAGGTTACCATTCAGGCTCAGGAATGCTCAGGCTACGTTTCTTCAATCAGGACAGATTCCCCTCTGCCATGCTCAGAAGCATTCCTCACTTTGGCCCTTGACCTCTTGGCCTGGCCTCTGCCCTGCTCTGGCAAGTATTTCAAAGCTCTTTTAGCTCTGCTGATAGGTGGACCTCACTCTGCCAGCAAGTCTCCTGCCCAAAGGCACTCAGTTTTCTCATTCTGTGGGCCAGCAAGCCTGCTGCTCTGTCTTATGCTTCTACATTTGCAGAGTCACACCCAGTCATCTGGTGGGAATTACAAAGACCAAGGCTTGAAGAGCCTTACCAAGTAATTCACTGCACCACAACACCAATGATTAAAACTTGATTTGCATTGAAATTTACATCATGATTTCTTGTATAGTCTTTTTTAATGTGAAGTACAATGTCAAGGAGAGTGGAGTTTGGAGAGTTTAACTCACTAATTCAAGAGGCAGGCCTCCTAACTTTCATTAATGTACCCTTAGTCTCTCTCTTCTTCTGCTCTCTGCCATTTTCCCAGTGCAGGAATCTCAGGAATAAGGACATACTCCACTACCAGCCCTTCTCTCTCCCTTGATGGCAGTGAGATCCCCCCTTCTACCTCTGGGAGGGCTCATTTTAAGCCTAGCAGAAGGACAAAACTGACCAATCCCCACATTAGGGTTCTATACACCTTATTTCCATGGTCCCACACCCACAAGGTCACTATGTACTTCATTTACACATAGTGACCCCTTCTTGGGTTTCTGAGGTGATAATGGCTATGGAAGTAGATTGCCCCACCTTCCTTCTGAGGAGTGGCTATCATTTTAATGATAATATAAAAAACTAAATATATTATAAACTAGCATTAGGAGATCTGGTAGCATGGTGACTAAAGCATTTGACTGCTAACCAGAAGGCTGGTGGTTCAAACCCACCAGCCACTCCTCAGAAGGAAGATTGGGCAATCTATTTCCATAGTGATACCACCTTGGGATTAGCAGTGCAGTCATTTAACATGTAAATATAGCACATACTTTTGGCACAAATGGAAAAGGTTTAAGAAATAATCTAGTGCAACATCCTCATTATACAAATGCAAATGAGATCCAGAGAGAAGACATGGCTTGACCAAGATCACACAGAAGCCAGAAATGTAGGCAAAAATAGAAAAAGACATCATCCAATTGAAACTGAAAGGCCTATATTGGGGTGGTTAGAGAAGAGAGTATCAGGGCAGAAATTCACTAGTGTCTGGGCAGGGGCTGGATAAATTCTGCATGTGCTCAGAAGGATGTCAGACCCATACCAGTGAATCATGACTGGTGAGCCAAACCCTCCACTCCAAAAAGTGAAGCTTCTCTGTGAACAGATGCAAACCGCCCCCCCCCCCAAGCTAGAGGCTAAAGAAGTCCCACAGCCACTTGCAGCAACCCATTCCAAAAAGAGACCCAGAGGCTCTGGCTATCCCTCCTTCCCCATACCTCACTGGTTGATCCTTCTCATCCTGAGCAAGACAGTCAAAACCCGAAGCTTTTTCAACTGCAGGAGCCCATCTGTGCCAGGATCCTTTCACCTCCAAAGGCACATGCATAGTGTGGTTTCTGCTACACTCAATAGCTTCCAGCGCTGCTGCCTTCCCATAAGTACAAAAGTCTCTCCTCCTCAGTTTCCCTTCTTTCCACTTTAATTTTCTCCTTCCTTCTTTCTCTATTTTTCTCCCTTTTTACTTTTGATTTCTCTCTTCCCCTGTTTGTCTTCTTACATTTTTGCCAGTTTTTCAGCATGACCACTCCTTTTTTCTATATTCCTTATCTTTTATTTGACTCTATCTCCCCTCCCTTTTCTACCTCATTTTCTTCCCCTTGGGTTTCTTTTTTCTTTCTTTTCTTGCCCCATCCAACAGGAGGATGACATTAACTCTCCACTAGTCCGCCATTTGTACTGCACCAACCACTTCACCCAAAGGACAAGCAGCACAATCAACTCCTACATGACTGGATCAAAAATATGTGGAGGGAAACACCTGTTCATTCCACCTACAGCTCCTCTTCACATCAAACAGAGACCTGCACCTACATTACCATCATTTATTCCACCAACCCAGAGATAGCTGGGGAGCACCTCAGTGCTCCCAAGTTACTAACCAAACAAGCACACCTGCCAAAGCCATCCAGCTATATTGAAACAAACTAACACACAATCAACAAATAAAAACAACAACTTCAAGATGTTTCAGAGACAACAAACAATTTTAATTCAAACAAAGAAACAGGACAAGACAGCAGAAGCAAGTGACCAAAATAAAGAACTAGAAAATTTCCCCAACAAAGAACAGGTAATATAGAACTACCTGGGAAGGAATTCAAAAGATATATCTATACATGTGTCTTATCTATATATAGTTCTTGGAAGGATATATCCTTCTAAGAACTCAAGGAAACCATAAAGAGAAGGATGGAAGAAACAGAAAATACCCTTGAGGAATTCAGGAAAATCATACAAGAACAAAATGACAAAATGAAGAGACAATTAGAAAGCATACAAAAACAGCAATTAGATATCCAGAAGATGAACACTAAAATTATGGGGATAGATAACATATTGGAAGGACAAAAGAGTAGAATTGAACTGGTTGAAGAATGCATATCCAGCTAGAAGACAAATTCCTTGACACAAGCTTGAGTGAGGAAAAAATCTGAAAAGAAAATTAAGGGAAATGAAGAAAACCTAAGAGTTATATGGGATGATATCAAAAGAAATTACTTATGACTGATTGGAATTCCAGAACTAGAGGAGGCAAAAGGAAAAAAAAATCACATGCAGGGAAAATCATTGAAGATTTGCTAAGAGAAAACGTCCCCAGAATCACAAAAGATGAAAAGGATATCCATCTAAGAAGTTCAACAAACCCCATACAGGATAGACCTCAAGAGAAAGTCATGAAAACATATCATAATCACTTTCTAAAACCAAAGACAGAAAAAATCTTGAGAGTAGCTTGGGGAAAGAGATGTTACTTACAAAGAGCAACAAATAAGGCTAAGAAGTGATTTCTCAGCAGAAAAAAATGCAGGCAAGAAGGCAATGGATGACATATACAAAATCTTGAAGGAAAAAATTTGCTTACTAATAGCTACATATACAACAAAACTGTCCCTCAAATATGATGGTGACATTAAGACATTTCTGGACAAACAAAAATTAAGGGGATTTGTAAAAACCAGACCAACTGTATAAGAAATGATAAAGGGGATTGTTCCAACAGAAAACTAGCAATGGAAGACAATAACCTAAGATTAAGACATGTGACAAAAGCACCCAGAAACCAAACTAAGAAAAGAATTCTCAAATCTAAAATTAGCTTAAAAAATGGAAAATAGAGAGCCAGAGAAGTAAATCTATAAAAGATACCCACTCTAAAATAAATAGAGGGAATAAATGCTATAATTACAAAGCTTCATTATGGAGAGGAAGTCAGGAATATGTGAATATAGAACAGATTGTTCTAAGCTTAGGGAGACAGGAATTTACTATAGGGTAACCACCTTCTAAACAAAGTAAGAAAGGAGAAAAACACAGGGACTTAGTAAACACAAAAGTAACAATAATGAAGAAAACTTGATAACAAAATGAGTTTAGCACAGAGAAATATTTGGAACAAAGAAACCATCAGTGCCACAACAAAAACACAAAAGAATGACATCAGTAAATTCATACTTATCATTAATTACACTAAATGTGAATCAATTAAATCCCTCAGTGAAGAGAAAGAGAGTGGCAGATTGGATAAAAACCAAGACCTATCAATATGCTACAGGGACTCACCTTAGACACAAAGACAAAAATAAATTAAAAATCAAGGTATAGAAAATGATATATCAAGTGAATGGCAATCAAAAAAGAGCAGGAGTGACAATATTAATTTCTGATAAAATAGACTTCAAGGCTAAATGCAGCATAAGGGACAAAGAAGGGCATTATATGATGATAAAAGAAGGACATAACCTTAATAAGTATCTTTTCACCCAATGTAAAAGCTCCAAAATACATAAAGCAAAAATTAACTGAAAGGAGAAATAGACAATACTACAATAGTAATTGGAGACTTTAATGCATGACTTTCTATAAAGAAGGAGCCCTGGTGGCATAGTGTCTAAGGCATTTGACTGCTAACCAGAAGGGTGGAGGTTCAAACCCACCAGCCACTCCTTGGAAGGAAGATTGGGCAGTCTACTTCTGTAGAAATATTGCCTTGGAAACCCAAGGAGGGGTTGCTATAAGTCAAAAGAACTCAAAAGCAGTGAGTTAGTTTTCTATAAAGGACAGAACAACTAGATAAAAAAGATACAGAAGATTTCAACAACACAATCAACCAACTGGACCTCATAGACATATACAGAGCATTCCATCCAACAAAAACCAGTACACATTCTTTTATAGTGCAAATGGATCATTCTCCAGAATAGACCATACCTTAGGCCACAAATCAATTCTCATTAAATTTAAAAACATTGAAATTCTACAAATCATCATTGTGATAGCTGGTGTTGCGTGTCAGAACCACAATTCTGAGTGGTTTAAGCAGTTGTGATGTGGGTTATTCCCATGATGAAATTGGATGTATATGTTTTGAGCAGCCAATCCATTGAAAAGGAGTTTCCCTAGAGGTTTGTCCTGCTTCCAATATATTTATGGACATCCTGGGAAAAGAAACACTTTCCTATAGATTGGGATCCTGTTTTGCTGCCTATAACTACCCATGAGTGAACAATCCATTGGGCCTGGAGATCTTGGATTTGTCATTTGTTGGAGTCAACAGCTGGTAGACTGCATGCTGAGCTCATCAGCCCCTGCAGCTATGTGAGTCAGGAAAAGTCTCCAGCCTGATGTTTGATCCAAGAACTTGGCACTTACCAGCTTCTATAAGTGTGTGAGCCATTTTCCTAAGACAAATTTCTCTCTCTCTATATATATATAATAATAATAAATAATAATAATAAATAAGCTTTACTGGTTTTGCTTCCCTAGAGAACCCAGCCTAAAACAATCATCTTGGATCACAGTACTATAAAATTAGAAATCAACAATAGGAAGACCTCTTTCTAATACATGGAAACAAAATAACATATTGCTCAAGAACCATTGGATCACAGAAGAAAGTGTGAAATAAAAAAATATTCTAGCAACAAATAGAATGAAAACACAATATACCAAAACTTTTGGGACACAACGAAAGCCATACTCAGAGATCAATTTATAGCAGTAAATGCATACATCAACAACAATAACAAAAAGAAACAAAATCAACACCTTAACCCAACAATTACAATAATTGGAAAAAGAGCAACAAAAGAAGTCTTCAGTCTCCAGAAGAAATGAAATAAGAAAGATCAGAGCAGAGTTAAACAAAACAGAAAAACAATAGAGCAAATCAAAAAAACTAGAAGCTGGTTCTTCAAAAAGATTAACAAAATCAACAAATCATTAGCAAATTTAGCTAAGGAAAAGAAAGAGAAGATGCAAATAACACAAAAAAAAATTAATGAAGTGAACAACATTACAGCAGAACCAACTTAAATAAAAAGGATAATAATAGAATATTATGAAGAACTGTACTCCAACAAATTTGAAAACCTAGAAGAAATAGACAAATTTTTAGAAATGCAAGATCCACCTAATCTAGTATAGACTGAACTAGAAAATTTGAACAGACCCATAACAAAAGAAAAAATTGAGCAGGTCATAAAAAACAACTCAACATCAGAAAAAATCCTAGCCCAGTTGGCTTCACTGGAGAATTCTATCAAACATTCAGAGAAAGGGTGACACCTATCCTAATCAAGCTGTTCCAGAACATAGAAAAGGATGGCATACTACCAAGTTCATTCTATGAAGCAAGCATAACCCTGATACCAAAACTAGGAAAAGACACCCTTAAGAAGAAAACTGCACTCTAATATCTCTCATGAATATAGATATAGATATATTTAAAAATATATAGATATATGTTCATAGAATATAAAAATCTTCAACAAGACCCTACCAAACAATCCAACAGTGTATCAAAATAATAATAATAATAAAACAATAATAATAATACACCATGACCAAGTGGGATTCATACTAGGTATGCAAGGATGGTTGAACATTAGAAAAACGGTCAATATAATCCACCACATAAATAAAACAAAAGAATCACATGATCATATCAATTGATGCAGAAAAGGCATTTAATAAAATCCAGCACATTCCTCAAAAAACTCTCAGCTAAATAGGAATAGAAGGGAAAGTCTTCAACATAATAAATGTTGTTGTTGTTGTTGTTAGATGCCATTGAGTTGTGTCCAACTCATAGCAACCCTATGCACAGCAGAACAAAACACCTCCCAGTCCCGTGCCAGTTCCATGAACCTTGCTATACTTGAGCCCATCATCGCAGCCACCGTGTCAATCCATCTTATTGAGGGCTTTCCCCACTTTTGTTGACCCTCCACCTTACCAAGAATGACATCCTTCTCCAGGGAATGGTCCCTTCTAACAACATGACCAAAATAGGTGAGATGAAGTCTGGCCATTCTCTCTTCCAAGGAGCATTTT
>NW_006921687.1:3228285-3230376 GCF_000298275.1 Orycteropus afer afer
CAGCTGCACTTCCTCCAGGACAGATGTGTTAGTTCTTTTAGCAGGCCATGGTGCTGTCAGCATTCTTCGCCAGCACCACAACTCAAAAGCATCAATTCTTCTTTGGTCTTCCTTATTTATTGTCCAGCTCTCACATGCATATGAGGCAATTGAAAATATCATGGCTTGTGTCAGGCTCACCTTAGTCCTCAAGGACACATCTTTGCCCTTCAGCACTTGAAAGAGGTCCTTTGCAGCCAACTTTTCCAGTGCTATACATCGTCTGATGTCCTGACTGCTGCTTCCATTGGCATCGATTGTAGAACCAAGCAATGTGAAGTCTCTGACAACTTCAATCTTTTCTCCATTTATTGTGATGTTGCTTATAGGTCCAGTTGTGAGGATTTTTATTTTATTTATATTGAGATGTAATCAGTGCTGCAGACTGTATTCTTCAATCTTCATCAGTAAGTGCTTCAAGTCATCCTCACTTTCAGCAAGCAAAGTTGTATGGTCAGCATATTGCACGTCGTTAGTGATTCTTCCTTCAATCTTGATGCCATGTTCTTCTTCATATAGTCCAGCTTCTTGGATTATTTGCTCAGCATATAGATTGAATAAGTATGGTGAAAGGATACAACCCCGACACACTTCCTTCTTGACTTTAAACCATTCAGTGTCCCCTTGTTCTGTTTGAATAACAGCTTCCTGGTCAATGTACAGGTTCCTCATGAGCACAATCAAGTGTTCAGGAATTCTCATTCTTCTCAATGTCATGCACAATTTGTTATGATCTACACAATCAAATGCCTTTGCATAGTCAATAAAACACAAATAAACATCTTTCTGGTGTTCTTTGCTTTGAACCAAGACCCATCTGACAGAAGCTATGGTATCCCTTGTTCCATGTCCTCTTCTAAATCCAGCCCGCACCTCTGGAAGTTCTCTGTCAATACACTGCTGTAACCATTTCTGAATTATCTTCAGTAAGATCTTATTTGCATGTGATATTAATGATATTGTTCAATAATTTCCACATTCTGTGAGATTATCTTTCTTTGTAATGGGTACAAATATGTATCTCTTCCAGTCAGTTGGCCAGGTAGCTGTTTTCCAAATCTCTTGGCATGGCTGAGTGAGTGCCTCCAGTGGGGCATCTGTTTATTGAAACATCTCAGTGGGTATTCTGTTAATTCCTGGAGACTTCTTCTTTGCCAATTCCTTCAGTGCAGCTTTGACTTCTTCCTTCAGTACCATTGGTTCTTGATCATATGGCACCTCCTGAAATGGATGAAGATCTACCAGTTCTTTTTGGTACAGTGACTCTGTATTCCTTCCATCTTCTTTTGAAGTTTCCTGCATCATTCAATATTTTGCCCATAGAATCTTTCAATATTGCAACTCGAGGCTTAATTTTTTTCCTCAGTTCTTTCAGTTTAAGAAATGCTGATCATGTTCTTCCCTTTTGGTTTTCTGATTCTAACTCTTTGCACATTTCATTATAGTAATTGGGTTTGTCTTCTCAAGTTGCTCTTTGCAATCTGTTCAGCTCTTTTATCTTATCATTTCTTCCATTTTCTTTAGCTACTCTCCACTCAAGGGCAAGTTTCAGAGTCTCTTCAGTCATCCATTTTGGTCTTCTCTTCTTTTCTTGCCTTTTTAATGATCTCTTGCTTTCTTCATGGATGATGTTCTTGATGTCATCCCACAATTCTTCTGGTCTTCGGTCACTGGTGTTCAGTGCATCAAATCTATTCTTTAGATGGTCTCTAAATTCAGGAGGGATATATTCAAGATCATCTTTTAGCTCTCGTGGACTTATTTTAATTGTCTTTAACTTCAAGTTGAATTTGCATATGAGCAGATGATGGTCTGTTCCACAATCAGCTCCTGGTCTTGTTTTGGCTGAAGATATTGAGCTTTTCCATCACTTCTTGCCACAGATGTAGTCAATTTGATTCCTATGTATTCCACCTGGTGAAGTCCACATGTATATCTGTCATTTGTGTTGTTGAAAAAAGGGTATTTGCAATGAATAAGGCACTGGTATTGCAAAATTCTATCATGTGATTTCCAGCATCATTTCTTTCACCAGGGTCAAATTTTCCAACT
>NW_006921687.1:3231031-3236584 GCF_000298275.1 Orycteropus afer afer
TTCCAACCTAAGTGGCTTATCCTCCTGCACTGTATTGGACAATGTTTCCAGGCTGTTCATAAAGTTGCACAGTAATGTATCAGACAGTGTTTCTCTGCTGTTCATAAGGTTTTCCCTGGCCAATTCTTTGAGAAGTGGATGGCCTCTTCCTTCTTCCTAGTCTATCTCAGTCTGTAAGAAGTTGAAACCTGTGCACCATGTGCAACCCCACTGGGTTTGAAATACCAGTGGCACAGCTTCAAGTCTCACAGTAAGATGTCATCATAGTAGGACAAACTGGCAGACAAGTTTGTCTCCCTTAGCTGTTCAAAAACTCTCCACCCTCCCCACCCTCCCCTTACATGGATCCCTGCCTCTTTCCTGCCACTT
This sequence comes from Orycteropus afer afer, assembly GCF_000298275.1. NCBI lineage: Eukaryota > Metazoa > Chordata > Mammalia > Tubulidentata > Orycteropodidae > Orycteropus > Orycteropus afer. Next base: position 3,231,401 of record NW_006921687.1, read on the forward strand.
GGGGATGTGGCCTGGGTCTCCAGCCTTACCTCTATCCCTGCTGCTGCTTCCTCCATTCTGTCATGGTCCCCCTACCCCCTGGCTTTTTCTGTGCTTTCCCTGCCTTTCCTGACACTTGAGAGGGGTGTGGCCTGGGTTCCAGGCCTTATCTGGATTCTTGCCACTGCTTCCTTGCTCTGTCCTGGCGTATATGCATAACCAACAGCCAACTTTATTCTCAATGGTGAGACTGAAAGCATTTCCCTTGCAAATGGGAAGCAGGCAAGGATGTTCTCTATCACCACTTCTATTTGACATTGTACTGGGACTCCTAGCCAGGGAAATAAGGTAAGAAAGATAAATAAAAGGCATCCAAATTGGCAAAGAAATCAAACTACCTCTATTGCAGATGACGTGATACTATACATAGACAACCTGAGAGACTCAGCAAGGAACCTATTGGAACTAATTGAAAAGGTCCACAAAATGGCAGGATATATGATCAACATAAAAAATCAGTTGGATTGTTCTATATCAAGAAAGAGATCTCTGATAAGGAAATAAGGAAAACAATACCATTTACAATAACTATCAAGAACATAAAATATGAGGAATAAATCTTACCAGGGACACAAAAGATTTCTACAAAGAAAATTACAAAACATTACTACAAGAAACTATGAGATCTACAAAAAGGGAAAAATATCCTATGCTCATGAATAGGAAGACTGAATTTTGTTAAAGTGTCAATACTACCCAAAGTAATCTATAGATTCAATGCAATCCCAATTCAGATTCCATCAACATTCTTTAAGGACATGGAAATACCAAACAGTAGTTTTATATGGAAAGGAAAGAGAACACAGATAAGCAAAGCACTACTGAAGAAGGAAAACAAAGTAGAAGGTCTCACACTCCCTGATGTCAAACCTATTGTACACCCACAGTAATCAAAACAGCCTGGTATTGGTATAATGATAGACACATAGACCAATGAAACATAATTGAGAATCCAGAAATAGATCCATCCACCTATGGATAGCTTATCTTTGACAAAGGGCTGAAACTTCTTCAGTTGGAAAGAGATAGTCTCTTAATGGTGCTGGCATAACTGGATATCCATTTGCAGAGAAATAAAAGAAAATCTACACCTCACACCATACACAAAAATAATCTCCAGGTGGATCAAAGACATAAGTGTAAAAGCCAAAACTATGAAGTTTATCAAGTATAAAATAGGGGCAAATTTAGGAGCCTTGATTTATGATGTAAAGAGTTCGGGTGTCATAGTCACTATAGTATTTGGCTGCTAACCAGAAGGTTACTGGTTTGAATCCACTAGCTGCTCCATGGAAGGAAGATGAGGCAATTTACTTCGGTAAAGATTTACAGCCTTGGAAATCAATGCAGGTCTCTATAGGAATCAACTCTATGGCAGTGGGCTCTTTTGTTTAATTTACAGCATAAATAGACTATCAAGCATAACCTAAAATGCACAAACAGCAGAAGAACAACTAGATGACTTGGATCTTCTAAAAATGAAATTCATATGTATATCAAAGACTTCTCCAAAAGAGTGAAAAGAGAACCTACAGACTGGGAAAAAATATTTGGCAATGACATATCCAATAAGAGACTTATCTATAAAATTTATAGAAAACTTCAACACCTCAACATCAAAAAGACAAACAATCCAATTAAAAAATGGGCAAAGGATGTGAACAGTCTCTTCATCAAAGATGTTCAGGGAGCCCACAAACACATGAAGAAATGCTTGTGATCATTAGCCAGTAGATATGCAAATCAAAACAACAATGAGATATCATTTCACTCCAGCAATAATAGCAAAGTTAGACAAGACAGAAAACAACAAATGCTGGCAAGGATGTGAAGAAATTGGAACTCTCATACACTGCTGGTGGAACTATAAAATGGTATAGCTGCTGTGGAAAATGTTATGGCACTTCCTTAAAAAGTTGGAATTATAAATACCATTTGATGCATCAATCCTACTGCTGGGAATATATCCTAAAGAGGTGAGATCTAGGACATGAATAGATATATGCACACCCATGTTCATTGCATCACTATTTACAAAAGCAAAGAGATGGAAATCACCTAAGTGTCCATCAACAGATGAATGGATAACCAAGCTATAGTACAAACACACAATGGAATACTGTTGTTGTTGTTTTGCACTGTCGAGTCAGACCCAACTCATAGCGATCCCTCCTTGGGATCTACAGAAGTAGATTGCCCAACCTTCCTTCTGAAGAGAATGGAATGCTATGCAACATTAAAGAATAATGAAGAACCAGCTAATCACCTCATAGCATGGATGAACTTGGAGGACATTATGCTGAGGGAAGTAAGTCAATCACAGAAGGACAAATATTGTGAGTCCGTTATTGTTAAAATGGAAAGGTTTACACAAGGAAGGAAATTTTATTTGTTGGTTATCAGGGATGGGAGGGGAGGGGTAGGGAAAGAAAACAGATGGATAATTAAGAGACAGGTTTGATATGGGTGAAGGGAAAAGCAATATAACAAAAGCATGTGACTAGCACAATATCACTAAGGAAAAGAAAGACATGGAGAGGTGCACAAGAAATACATACAATAAAGGTAAATACTATTGCATACACAATACTGCATTATCAGTAACAGCAAATAATAATCTATGAGTGGTTACATAGGTAGACAGGTATGGGTAAGCAAATGGGAATATATCCATGGCTGACCGTACATAGATTTGGCAGACAATATTCCTACATATGTGTTTGTAGTGCTGTAAACATGTCCTTGTGCAGTCTAAACATAACAGGAGGAAAATTCAGGATAACTTCTTAGCCACAAACAAGATCCTTGAAGGAGTGCTTACTATGAGACTTTTCGCAAGTTGCCAAACCACTGGGGCTGCAGGCTGGGGACCATGGTTACAGGGGATATCAAGATCAATTGGCACAATAGGCTATACAAACATTGTTCTACATCTTACTTTAGCGAGTAGCAACTGGTGTCTTAAAAGCTTGCAAGCAACCATCTCAGTGGCAACTATTGGTCTCTCATCATCTGGAGCAAAGAAGAATGAAGGAAATCAATGGAAACACTAATAATAGACCATGATAACCTCAACCTATATGACCTTGAAACCAGAAGAACTAGATGGTTCCCAGCTCCCAATGCCAACCACTTGGAAAGGGTTCAAAATTGGAGCTCCTCCATAAAGTGGGAGAAAAATGTGGAACAAAAACTCAAAATCATAAAAAAGACCAGATTTATTGATCTGATAGACACTGGTGAAACCCCCAAGACTATGGCCCCTAGTCATCCTTCGGGCCTTGAATTGAACTCACTCCTGTGGCTTAACCCTCAGCCAAATAGTAGATAGGCCTACTAGCAGAGGCCTCCTACACCAGGGAGATGCACACCTTTGAATAATCAACCATGGGAGATCAGAAGGGCAGTATTTGCACAGGAGAAAGGTAGGGAGGCAGGAATGTATAGGCAAGGACATAGAGACAGGGTAACCACAGGGATTAAGTGGGAGGTGAGATGTTACACTGCCAGGAATATAACCAGTGTCACAAAACATGTTTGAACTGTTGAATGTAAAACAAATCTGCTTTATAAAATTTCACCCAAATAACAATAAAAAGCTAAAAAAAGAAAAAGTAAATACTACCAGACTCACACATTTTTTAAAAAAACTTAAAATATGTAATTTAATATTCAAAGAAATTGAACATTCATATAGAAAACAATGTATTTTATAAATAACTTTACTACTCACGAATTTGGCTTTACCTGAAGTCAAAATAAATATATAAAACAGGGGAAATATTGCTCATAATGATATTTGCATGGATTTGTGAGTTTTGCTCCTTTAAACTGAGAGGGGGCATTGTGTATAATGGAACATTATTGTGTCACTATTTATTCAAGATAAAACTAAAATCTATGTTACCATCTTCTTGTGAGAGGAAAAAAAAACATTGGCCAACATCACTTACATGAAAGAAGATATTTATTACATACTAAATTCATGAAAATACAAGGCACTTCACACAATAGATTCATAAATATATTGACAGTCCTGCATATATTTACATGCTCAGTAATTACCTGTGGCAGCACTAGGATAGCCCACAACTGAATTCTAAGTCTGACTGTGCCATTAACTACCTATGTGACTTTTAATAAGTCACCAAACATGCCCACAGCTTGATTGCCTTATTTATATTGTTAGACACTGGGCTACTTGGTGGCTAAATCCTCTTCCAATTCCCAAAGTCTCAAATTCAGGTTTCCACTAAATCTTTCAATTCAATTTCATTTACACAAACATTTATTGTGCTCTATAATAGGTACTGAAGGTACAAAGTAAAAGGAAAGAAGCTCCCTATGGTTGTAGAGGAGACGAATAAGTACACAAATGATTTCAACATAGTGTGTGATAAGTGAAATAAGGAAAGCTTATACAAAGTACAGCAACATCATTAAACATAAAATGATTAATTCTGGAGGAGAAGCAGGTAGGTTGGTGGAGGTAACATCTTAGCAGGACTTTGAGGATGAATAGGAGGAAATTATGGAGAAAGGCATCCAGGCAGAGGAAATAGATTACACAAAAGGACAGAACTAAAAAAAAAATGTCTATTTAAATACTCAGAGAACCATAGAGAGTTCAATATTGATGAATTATTATAGCAGAGATTAATAGGTACATCTGGAGAGGAGTTCTGACAGGCAAATTAGAGTCATATTGTGAATAACCTTGTAATGCAGATGGAAAAGACAGGTTTTATCTCATAACCTCTGGAGAGCCAAATTTTAATAGGCATAAGCCTTTCAATTAAAAAATATACTACAAAGTTTGTTTAACATGCCACACATTGTTAGAGGTTTAGACTCTGTGATTATGTATATGTAAAGGAGTATGCAAATATAGGTTCTCTGTCTTGCACAGCCTCAAACTTTGATAAATATTAGTGGAGCAGCTGAAGGGAACAAGACATCATCCTGTCTAGAAGACACTTCTAGAAGTAGGTTGTTGTTGTTGTCAATATACTGCTGCAAACGTTTCTGAATTATCTTCAGTAAGATCTTACTTGTGTGTGATATTAATGATATTGTTCTATAATTTCCACATTCTGTGGGATCACCATTCTTTGGAATGGGCGCAAATATGGATCCCTTCCAGTC
>NW_006921687.1:3237954-3241143 GCF_000298275.1 Orycteropus afer afer
CTCTTCAATTTGAGTGGTGCCACATCAGCAAATGAAGGTCTTGAAAGCTTTCTCTTTTCCATATGAGTAAGGCTGGGTTTACTCAGATGTTTCAGCTCTTTCCCAGTCCTATTTGGAGAGCCTTTTAGCCTAAACAAAGTAGGTTAGTATACTATTTTTCCCCAGGGAAAAACCTGGGGAAAAAGACCTACCAGTGGTCTTTGATTCTCTTGCAAGCTTCCTGAAACTTCTTAAAGATTTCGTCATATCTTTGTAAAATTAGCAGAGACTAGAATCCACTCATTTTTATAGTGATCTTTGCCAGATTAGGACACATACCTAACAAATTTCTTTCATAGAAAACGAGGAGAGTGGCATGCCATCTGAGGAAGGAACTCTGCCTCATACCTCCCTGAATACAAATAAAATGCTATCCAAGCACATGTTTCCTTGGGGTATAAGTATCTTAGCCCTTGGGCAAAAATTAGCTAACCCATCTGCTCTAAGGAAGCATGAGCCACCGGGTAGGAGAAGAGGTGAGCTTAGACTTGGGTCTGTAGGTGGAATATGTTCTTGAAGCAAAAAAAAAAAAAAAAAAAAGAGTGGCTCATCTTCAACAGACAAGCAATGGTTTTGCTCATTTGTTTGCTTTGGGTAAAAATATGTTTTAACGTCATAATTATTTTCTATGCAGACTGCAACACTCAAGTTTTAATTGGAGCTTGGTTTTGTTTTAAATTAATAGATGCTCAATAAACACCACTTTCTATCCCATCTTTCTTTGATGTTAGTGACTTTCAGCCTGATTACTTTCCTAAGAGAATGGAGTGGATTCCCTCCCCGCCAAACACAAAGGATAACAATATGTTTTGGGGAACATCTGCTTTAAGGAGAGATGATTTGAGTGAAATTATAACATCCAAAAAAATAACAATCAATTTTACACTGTTGGAGTCAGATGCCTTTTCTGCTCTCAATTGTGCTGTTGTTGTTGTTATGTGCCGTGGAGTCGGCCCCGACTCATAGCGACCCCTCCTTGGGTTTCCGAGGCAGTATCACTATGGAAGTAGGATTGCCCGACCTTCCTTCCGAGGAGTGGCTGGTGGGTTTGAACCGCCAGCCTTCTGGTTAGCAGTCAAGTGCTTTAGCCACTATACTACCAGAGCTCCTATTACTAACTGTGATCTCAAGCAAACTTCCTGGCTCTCAATTTCTTCTTCAAAAAATGACAAGCAAGTGACCCTAAGTTCTGTGTATATCTAAAATGATAAAAATAAAATTACATTCAACTTTTTGTGTTTAATAGCAAATTGATAAACCTTGAACAATATCCATATTGTGAAGCCTTCTTCTGATTGGACTCAAGAAGCTATTATGTCCTGTCAGACAATGGAATTCAGACTCAATGACAACTAGTTAGTGGTGCTGGTGGAATTAGTGGTTAAGACCTCCAAAGATCTAGTTGTTCAGACTCCTTGTGGCATTTTCTCAGGTGCAGCCTTATTGGGTTGAGCATTGGATAATGAAGAGAACCATTGCCTGTTGTGTCCTTTGGCATTCTCTATTGCCTGTTGCAGATCCTACATAGCAGATGCGCCCATATTAAAGTAGTACCCAGAGTAGTTCAGCATTACCAGAGACTTTTTTTAGTGATGAAAATATGCAGGCCCCAATGTAGAACTATTAACTCAGAAACTCTGGGTGTGGATTCCAGGATTTGGGTTTTCAGAAGTCCTCTAGGTAAATCTAATGCATACTAAGGTTTGAGAAGCACTGCGTCAGTTTCTAGCTACTGTAGGTCAAGACTGCCACCATTAGAGTCACCTAGAGCTTGTTAGAAATGTAGACTCTCAGACCCCACCTTGTTGTTAGGTGCCATTGAGTTGGTTCCAACTAGTATGCACCCTGTGCACAATGAAACATTGCTGGGTTTCTTGCACCATACTCACAATCTTTCCTTTGCTTCAGACCATTGATGCAGCCACTGTCTCAATCCATCTGGTTGAGGATCCTCCCTTTTTTCCTGACCTCTACTTTACAAAACATGATATTCTTCTCCAAGGACTCGTTCCTTCTGATAACATGACCAAAGTCTGGACATTCTTGCTTCAGACCCCACTCTAGACCTACTGAATTTGCATCGATATTTTAACAATATTCCCAGGTAATTTGTATACATATTAAAGTATAAAAGCAGTGCTCTAAAGAGCTAGCATTGTATATAGTCAGAGTGAGGGCCATTGTATATAGAGGGACTCTAAGTTCTTCTTAAAGTTGTGCTGTGCTGTATTTATTCTAAAATTATTCCCCTATCTACATATAGTTACCATTTAAGCATATTTTCAACGTGACTGCCACATATTTCTCCCAGAGAGTGGCTGCTAAACAAAAGGCTGGTGGTTCAGGTACTCTGCAGGAGACAGATGCAGCAGTCTGTTTCATAAAGATTTATAGCTTTGGAAACTCTATGGGGCAGTTCTACTCTGTCCTATGGGGTTGCTATGAGTCAGAATTGACTCAACAGTGGGTTTGGAAGATTCACAAAGTAAACTGAGAAGGTTATTGCTAGCATTCTGGCCCGAATTAATAAAAGTCTGATCAATCATTGATATTTACTTATAAAAGTAGATATAGTACTTCCATTTCCACTACTATATATATTCAATTATGTAAATATACTGTCAAAGTCTCCATACAAATATCACAAGTGAAATCTGTTGCTCATACAAAGCTGGATTTAATAAACTAGTTGTGTACTATACACAAAATCTATTTTCTAATTAGTCTGTTGAGAGTTGTGTTAATATTTGTCTAGGAATAGACGTATTTTTTATAATAATTAAAACACATTTACAGTAGCACATTTTACTTACATATACTAATCTTAGGAAGGATGAATTTCTCTTTTGGACTGCTAATTTTTCTTTTTATTCTGAAAGAGTTTTCACAATGCTAATGAATTAATGAAGATTTGCAAATTACTAAAAAAAATCTGATTAGTGCTATTTTCCTCCTTTCTATAAGGTGAGGAAGCAAATCTTGTGTTACCTAATGGTTGTGTAGGAAATTCAAATACATTTTAAGTGTGAAAGATTTCTTAACATTTTTTTATTCTGAATTTCAGGTATGAATAGACAAAATCAAAATCAAGAAGCTATGTCAGAAGAAACAAGATATACATAAGGCAAGACATAGTGACAGGAAATATTT
>NW_006921687.1:3242190-3265816 GCF_000298275.1 Orycteropus afer afer
GATGGAGTTTGGTGAGACCCCCAGTACTATGGTCCTGGGATATTCTCTGGGTCTGGAATAAAACTCACTCCCAAGTGCTGACTCTCAGCCCAATAGTAAACAAGATGTGCACGCAGACCACTCAACTCCAGGTGATGCATCCACATACTCTATGGAAATGCATCCCTTGGAGCAATTGACCACCACGGGGGCACCAGAGGGGCAACATTTGCACAGAGGAAATGCAGGACACACAATGAGGGGCAGGGAGGGGAGGAAACTGGGCAGGGAGGAGAGGAGACTGGGTTAGGGTTGGGATGGTAATTGGGGAATGAAACCAAATGTACACAAAATGTTGAATGTAAAACTCTGCTGTGTAAATAAATAAATAAATATAAAAAGATGGGAAAGGAAGAAAAGACCAAAGTGGATGTCAGAAGAGATTCTGAAGCTTGCCCTTGAACAAAGAGTAGCTAAAGAAAATGGAAGAAATTACAAGATAATAGAGCTGAATAGAAGATTTCAAAGAACAGCTCAAGAAGACAAAGTCAATTACTATAATGAAGTGCAAAAGTCTGGAGTTAGAAAACCGAAAGGGTAGAACACACTTGTCATTTCTCAAGTTGAAAGAACTGAAGCAAAAATTTGAGCCCGAGTTGCAATAATGAAAGATTCTATGGGCAAACAAGCTCTGGTGGCATAGTGCCTAAGGCATTGACTGCTAACCAGAAGGCTGGTGGTTCAAATACACCAGCCACTCCTTGGAAAGAAGTTTGGGTAATCTACTTCCATAGTGATACCACCTCAGAAACCCAAGAAGGTGTCGCTATGAATCAGATACAACTCGAAGGCAGTGAGTTGTTTTCTATGGGCAAAATATTGAATGATGCAGGAACATCAAAAGAAGATGGAAGGAATTCACAGAGTCACTATACCAAAAAGAATTGTTCAATGTTCATCCATTTCAGGAGGTGGCATATGATCAAGAACCAATGGTATTGATGGAAGAAGTTGAGGCTGCACTGAAAGAAGTGGCAAGAAACACTTTCTGGAGAGTAATTCACAGAATATCCGTTGAGATGTTCCAACAAACTGATACACTGGAGGCACTCACTCGGTTATGCCAAGAGATTTAGAAGACAGCTACCTGGCCAACTGACTGGAAGAGATCCATATTTGTACCCGTTCCAAAGAAAGGTGATCCCACAGAATATGGAAATTACTGAATAATAACATACACAAGTAAAATCTTGTTGAAGTTAATTAATTCAAAAATGGTTGCAGCAGTATATTGACGAGAACTTCCAGAAATGCAAGCTGGATTCAGAAGAAGACATGGAACAAGGGATATCAATTGCTGATTTTAGAGGGATCATGGCTGAAGGGAAAGAATACCAGAAAGATATTTACTTGTGTTTTATTGACTATGCAAAAGCATTCAATTGTGTGGGTCATAACCAATTATGGATTTGAAGTTGTCAAATACTTCATATTACTTGGTTCTACAATCAATAGCAATGGAAGCAGCAGTCAAGACATCAGACAATGTATTGCATTGGGCAAATCTGCTACAAAAGACCTCTTTCAAGTGATGAAGAGCAAAGATGTCTCCTTGAAGACTAAGATGTACCTAACCCAAGCCATGGTATTTTTACTTGCCTCATATGCACATGAGAGCTGGACAATGAAAAAGGAAGTCCGAAGAAGAGTTGATGCTTTTGAGTTGTGGTGTTGGTGAGGAATTCTGAGAGTATCATGGACTGCTAAAAGAACTAACAAATGTATCCTTGTAGAAATGCAGCTGGAATGGCCTCAGAAGTGAGAAGGGCCAAACTTCATCTCACCTACTTTGGTCATGTTGTCAGAAGGAATCATTCCCTGGAAAAGGATATCATGCTTGGTAAAGTGGAGGGTCAACAAAAAAGGGGAAGGTCCTCTTTGAGATGGATTGACACAGTAGCTGTAATGATGGGCTCGGGTATGGCAAGGATCGTGAGGATGGCACCAGACCAGGCAGTGTTTTGTTCTGTTGTACATAAGGTCACTATGAGTTGGAGACAACTCAATGGCACCTATCAGCAACAACAAATTCATTCTATTTAACCAACTTTCTAAAAAAATATTAATTTATTTACTTTCTCAAATTCATCATTTGTAGGTTTTATGGCTCTAAAGGTCACTTTCTTCAGAGCATCTAAACTCAGTATATACTCTCAATTTTTCTTCTTTCAAATTCTGGGAAAACCAGACTTTTCTTATTTAGAAAAAAAGTATTTTCTCTACAGTTTCACCTCAACACATTTTCCTGCATACATACCCCACCTCCACACATGTTCTACTTTCTATCAAAATGAGCACATGCATTAACATGGCTCAAAGACATCTGTATCTCCTTCTTAAGCCTGTTCACTGAAGGCCATGCTATAATGTATTAAGTAGGAAAAGAGGTATATTGAAATTTTATCATCTAGGCATCAAATTCGTATTAGTTTATAATATTAGTTAAAGTTAACTAAGGATCTTTAAATTATAATTGACATTGATATATTAATTTATTATTAGCAGCATTATAAAAATGTCCTAACCAGGAGGCTGGCAGTTCAAACCCACCAGCCACTCCTCGGAAGGAAGGTTGGGCATTCCTACTTCCGTAGTGATAACTGCCTCGGAAACCCAAGGAGGGGTCGCTAGGAGTCGGGGCCGACTCGATGGCAAATACCAACAACAACAACAAGATAAGGCCCTTCTAAAAGGCATCTATTATTATAATTCTATGTAACTAAATATAGTTTTATATTTTCTTATCTTAAAAAAATTTGTGGAAAAATGATAACTTAGTTGACCATAAAGATGATTTAGGAACTATATAGGCTAAAAATATGAAAAAAAAAAAAAGCCCAAACTTGCATATGGTGGGAAATCATGCTGTTATTTTACCCAGTGGTAAAACTATGGAGTAGATTGAGAGTTGTAGAGTTGTTTTCAGACTAAAATTAATAAATCAGTCTGAAATGTCCAAAATTTCTTAATAAGAAATTACATGAATATTTTTCAAATACAATGTATAAATCTCTATACTAAAGACCTCTGAAACATATTTAAAAGCCTTGAGTGTTTTGATTTCCTTCTTCTAACTTAGTAACCAAAAACAATAGTTTACTAATAGTTAAAAGTATTTTCAGAGCTGATGTTACAACAGAAAAGTTTTCCTAGAAGAGCCAAAATATTTAAAGCATTAGGAGTTAAAATCTGTGTGTGTGGTGGCATGATGATTTATTGAAATGTCTCAATTGAAATTTATATATGTATATAGTATAAGCTAATTAGCACAGGAGGTTATGTAGATTTTCAAGAGATTATTTTTAATAATAATCTGATGTATGGGTTCGATTCCATGGCACATAACAACATTACTCTTTTATTTTATGATTCCTTTCATCTTGGTTATGTCCAAGTATCATTCCTGTTATATTTAAAATGGTCACTATAATTCAAATGTTTTTTAGTGAAAGTGTGTCATTTATGAAGATATTCATGTAAATTCAATTAAAAGGTAATCTAAGATAAAATGTTTCCATCAACACTGGTCTGACAGGACTGCTGAGCCTGTCAGTCTTCAAAATCAGCTTTATCTCAATGGAGAGACTGAAACTATTCCTCTTAAGAACAGGAACCAGAGAAGGATGCTCTCTATCACCACTTCTATTCAACATTGTACTGGATGTCCTAGCAAGGGCAATAGGGCAAGAAAGGGAAATCAAAGGGATCCACATTGGTAAGGAAGAAGTCAAACAATCCCTATTTGCTGATGATATGATCATATACCTAGAAAACCCAAGACACTCAGTCAAAAATGTACTGGAACTAATTGAGAGATCTAGCATTGTGGCAGGATACAAGAGCAACATCCTAAAATCAGTTGGATTCCTCTACACCAGCAAAGAGATTGCTGAAAAAGAAATAAGGAAATGAATACCGTTCTCAATAGCTACCAAAAAAATAAAATACTTGGGAATAGATCTTACCAGGGACACAAAAGACCTATACAAAGAAACTATAAAAAACTACTTCAAGAAATCATAAGAGACCTACATAAATGGGAGAATATACCATGCTTTTTGGATAGGAAAATTGAACAATGTGAATATGTCAATTCTACCCAAAGCAATCTATACGTTCAATACAATACCAATTCAGATCCCATCAACATTCTTTAAGGATATGGAAAAACCAATCACTAACTTCATATGGACAGGAAAGAGACCTCAGATAAGCAAAGCACTATTGAAGAAGAAGAACAAAATAGGAGGTCTCACACTGCCATATCTCAAAACCTACCATCAGCCACAGTAGTCAAAACTGCCTGGTATAGGTACAATGACAGACACATTAAGCAGTGGAACAGAATTGAGAACCTAGAAATAGATCCATCGACCTATGGTCAACTGATCTTTGACAAAGGGCCGAAATACATTAAATGGGGAAGAGAATGTTTGTTTAATAAATGGTGCTAGCAAAACTAGATATCCATTTGCAGCAAAATGAAACAAGATCTGTACCTCACACCATACACAAACTAACTCCAGATGGATCAAAGACTTAAATGTGAAACTTAAGACTATAAAGTTCCTCAAGGAAAAACTAGGGGCAAATTTAGAGGCCCTAATATATGGCATAGAAGCTCTGGTAGCATAGTGCCTAAGGCACTTGACAGCTAACCAGAAGGCTCATGGTTCAAACCCACCAGCCACTCCTCGGAAGGAAGGTTGGGCAATCTACTTCCATAATGATACCACCTCAGAAACCCAAGGAGGGGTCATTATGAGTCAGGGCCGACTCAATGGCACCTAACAACAACAATATATGGCATAAATAGACTATCAAGCACAACCCAAAATGCACGAACAGCAGGAGAGAAACTAGATGAATGGGACCTTCTAAAAATTAAATTTTTATGTGCTTCAAAAGATTTCCCCAAAAGAGTCAAAAGGGAACCCACAGATTGGGAAAAAATACTTGGCAATGGCATATCTGACAAGGGACTTATCTCTAGAATTTATAAAAAACTCCAACACCTCAATAACAAAAAGACAAACAATCCAATTAAAAAATGGGCAGAAGACATGAATAGACACTTCACCAAGGAGGATATTCAGGTGGCCAACAAACATATGAAGAGATGCTCACGATCATCAACCATTAGAGAGATGCAAATCAAAACAACAATGAGACACCATCTTGCCCAGCACTAGTCGCAAAGTTTAACAAGACAGAAAATAACAAATGCTGGCGAGGATGTGGAGAGATTGGGACTCTCATACACTGCTGGTAGGACTGTAAAATGGTACAACCACTGTGGAAAGCAGTATGGAAATTCCTTAAAAAGTTGGAATTAGAAATACCATTTGACCAAGCCATTCCATTACTAGGTATATACCCTAAAGAAGTGGGAGCCATAACAAGAACAGACATATGCACACCCATGTTCATCACAGCACTATGTACAATAGTCAAAAGATGGAAACAACCTAGGTCCATCAACTGAGGAATGGATAACCAAACTATGGTACATATACACAATGGAATATTATGCAACCATAAAGAATAACATAGAATCTGCAAAACACCACATAACATGGATGAACTTGGAGGACATTATGCTGAGTGAAATAAGTCAGTCACAGAAAGACAAATATTGTATTAGTCTGTTATTGTAAAAGTCAAGGAACGGTTTCTATACGGAAGGAAATTTTCTTTGTTGGTTACCAGGGGTGGGAGGGTAGGGAACACTGTTAGACAGGTAAAGATAAATATGGATTTGGGTGAAGAGAAGGGCAATGTACCAAATATGAGTCATCAACATGGTGGCATTGAGGGAAAAAAGAAAATCAGCTTGAGAATGGAGATGATGTAAAAAGTGAAAACAATGTAATCTGCTCATAATTTCTGAGATTCAAGGAGACAAATAGACACTTAACACTAGTGTGTTCAACAAAATAATGAGAGCTCATACTCAGTGTGAAACTTACCTTATCTTTGCAAACCTGGTGGTGGTGGTGTTACAGGTGTCATCAAGTCAATACTGACCATGTACACAGACCAAAACACTGCCCAGTCCTGCACTATCCTTACAATCCTTGCTAACTTTGAGCCCATTGTTGCAACCACTATGTCAATCAATCTCATTAAGGTCTTCCTCTTTTTGGCTGACCCTCTGGTTTACCAAGCATGATATCCAGGTCCCTCCTGATAACTTGTCCAAAGTAACTGAAAGGAAGTCCCTTCTTCCTTGTTTCTAAAGAACATTCTAGCTGTATTTTTTCCAAGACAGATTTGTTCATTCCTTTGGAAATCCATGTTATATTCAATGTTCTTCACCAATACATATACAATTATAGTAGTGTCAAGCACTTGGAACTCAAGAATCTCCAAATGTGCACAATTATCAGAAATTCCTGGCTCTTGGCAGGTAGAATCTCAGTGGAATTTTGATGAACTTCTACTACAGTTAAGATCCTCCATACAATTAACACCAGAGAAACTTGTTGAACACATTGACATGGGATTTTTTCAAAACTTCCTGAGCAAGGCAATGTACCACCTTAAAAAATTCTTAATGTTTCCAAAGATAGAGATCTAGAGAAAGGTACTTAAAGATTTTGTAGTGTCTGTCAATGAAGCTTTTGTGTTGCCCTGACCCTGAATAGGTTTCTACAGAGCTTTCAGACTAAGAGAAACTAGCAAGAAAGGCCTGGCTGTCTACATTTGAAAATCAGCCAATGAAAACTTAATGAATCACAACAGTCTGCTTCACAACCCATCATGAGGATGATGCAGAACCAGGCAGCATTTTGCTCTGTTGTGCATGGGATCATCATGAGTTGGGAGCCAACTGAATAGTAGCTAACAACAACAACTTAAAGATTTTATGGTCTGAAGTTAGTCATAGGGTGGTTTTAGGGCAGAAGTTAGTCATCTGGGCAGGGTTTGGTTACAATTTGTAAACCGAGGTAAGATGCTATATCAAATTAGGTATCTTATTGTTGAAATCTATGAGATCATAAAGAATTACTATTAAAAACAATTTGTGACTTTATTTTGGAACATATGTCTCTAAATGGGCCACTGTTAAAAGTGTCTGAGCTTAGTTTTTCTTGCTTGTTATGATTAGATATAGTTTATATGTTTTGAGAGTCACAGTTTATTTTACAAATTCTAGTTTCTCTTTCATTTTTTGCTTCCACAATATATTTATCCATTGTACTATTGATGGAAGGTAGCCTTGTTGTGCAGTAGTTAAGCACTTAGCTGTTAACTGAAAGGTCAGCAGTTTGAATCCACCCGTCATTTTAGGAGTAAGATGTGGCAGTCTGCTCCTTTAAAGATTATAGCCTCAGAAACCATATGGGGCAGTTCTCTTTGTCCTATCAATCAGAATTGACTTGATGGCAATGGTTTTAGTCTGGATAGACATCTATTTCATTTCCATATGTTGCTGCTTTGAACATTCTTGTAACATGTCTTCTCATAAGTACTTGATTCTTTTGCATATCCTCTATGTCAATTCTAATATTTTCTTTATCCTGAAAGTATTTTCAAAACTTCTTCATTTCTTTACTCATGGGTGTTTTGTCATTTCCATACCCTAACTCAGGCACCTGAAGCCTTTTTAGTTCTGTTTCTATTTCTCAGAATAATGTTTCCTTATGCTCCATGTTACCTTTGAATATGTGCTGAATATGGCTGTGTTACTAGGCCCTACTAGGGCCTGGGCCCTTATTCTTGGCCTCCAGAGAACAGATTCCTTTCAGCCTCCTCAGGACAGACCTTCTGTCTTGGCCCTCAGCCCTCACACTGTCCTCTGCCCTTGCTCATGCAAGTGTTATAAGCTCTTTTAGCTATACCAGTAAGTGACTGGAGGCACCTCACTCTGCCAGGAAGCCTCCTCCTCAAGGGTACTCAGCTCTTTTGCTAGGTGGTTTGGCATAACTACGGTAGCTACTTTGCTCTGTGGCCCAGGAAGCACCCAGTGCCATCTTACACTGGTCTCCTGGTTCAGCTGCTGCCATTTCTCTGCTACTGCTTCTCTCTATCTTGCACTGACTCCAGCCTTATAGCTTTCTCTGTCATCTCCTGGGTCTAGGAGGTTCTCAGTACATGAACTCCAAGTCCGAAGGACACTCCACCCCCAGCTCTTCTTTCTTGATGGTAGTGAGGTCCCCTGTTCCCACCTTTAGGATGGTTCAGTTTTTTTGGGGGGAAACTAGTCAATCCTCTCGTTAAGTTTTCATATACCTAATTTTCAAGGACCCACCCCCACAAGGGTTCCATATACCTATTTGTATTATTAACAGACTGTCCAATCCTGTTTGTGGGGCACAGAACCTTATTTACATAATCCCAGTCATTTTGTGGCAGTCATAAGACCATGCATGGCTAGATGGGCCATATTAAAAAATTCACTGCACTGTAAAGAAGATTTATTATTACTATTACTATTTAAAAAAAATTTAATTTTGTGGTTGTTGACGAGCTCTGTTATTTCATAAAGTGACATAATTGATCTGAATAGCTTAGCCAGTCATTAGGGGAAGCAGAAAAACTCTCCTGCTTTTTAAACTATAATGTTATTCAAAAAGAGAGGGGGGATTTTGACACTATTTGGAATTTCAGCATCTATGTAAAACTTGTTTACTTAATATTTTATTTTTTCTTATATAATTTATATATTTTGTTAACTTCATAACAAGAATATTAGGCAGGTCATGGTATCCTTGTATTTTAAGTGTTTTGCAGAAAAGTTGCATTAGGGAAAGAGTTTATTAGGCCTAAACAGTTCAGATGTTTTGAAATGAATTAACAGAATCCATAGATGAACTTCTGATCTGGGTAGTTTGTTGTTGCCTTCCACTCAGTTTCCTTACTCATTAGCATTACTTTTCTTCTGCTTTTTCTCCACGGTTCTTACTTTCTCTTCACTATACACTGTCATGTTTCTGTGGTCCATTTTTCTTGTTCTTTACTCAGATTATTTTCTCTCTGCCCCTAAATTCAACATCTTTCTCTTTGTGCTGCTTATAATGGCTTTCTGATGGAACTTTCTCTGTGGTGGCCTCCATTATTTGTCCTCTTTGCCTTTTTCATACTTGGACTGTTTCTCTGTACTTATCTAGGTGAGCTCTGGTGATGTAGTGCCTAAGGCATTTGGCTGCTAACCAGAAGGCTGGCGGTTCAAACCCACCAACCACTCCTCAGAAGGAAAGTTGGGCAATCTACTTCCATAGAGATACTGCCTCAAAAACCCAAGGAGGGATCACTATGAGTCAAATCAACTCGACAGTAGTGAGTTTGGTTTTATTTATTTATTTCCTTTAGAAATACTTTTTTTTTTTTTGGAGGGAAAGGTAAGAGAAAAGATAAATGGTCTTTAAGATGCTTCTACTGTCTTTCCCTGTAAGATAGCCCCATTTATAGCAATTCACCCACAATCAAATCTACTTAAGTGTTCAGTTGACATGCTTGAAAAAAGATCCATTTTGATATTTCAGTTTTGTATGTATTGTTCATTAAACATACATTAAATTATTTCCAGCTATTTGGACTCCTCTTTCTTCCAAAACATCTTCTTACTCTCAGCCTCGTACAATATCAATAGTAGCTGTGAACTTGATCCTTGAAGCTACAAAATTGCAAGTTGCAACCACCTCCAATTTCCATGCCCTCTTTTCCAACCAAATAAAAAGACATAGGACCCATTAAAAGCATTTGATTTTCTAGAATAACACTGTTCTTCTGTCAAAATATGTTATACAGCTTTCTTATCCCATTTCCCAAACAGTTCTTTCTTCCCCAGAATAATCCCCTCTGCCCCCAAACAGCCATATGTGGTAGTCAGTGATGTAAATGGCAGTTTTAAAATTGTCTAATTGTTTTTTATTATATTCTTGAAGTAATGTTAACAATCTCAAAAGAAGGTGTTATAGCTATGGAAAGAATACAACCCTGGGATTTAGAAACTTGTTGACTGCTATAAATTACCTGTGATTTAGACTAATTATTTAATTCTGCATGTCTTATTTTTCTTTTTCATGACATAAAATGACTTGGCGAACTATTAGTTAACATTCTTGGAAATCACAATACTGATAAAAATTTTTATATCATAATATGAGAAAAACTCTCTAAAGTGCTATAAATGATTGTTTGGATTGTTTCATTTCATTCTCTTAAGAACCCAATATAGTTAACATTCTAACTATTATTCATGTTTTACTAATGAAACTGTAACTCAGAAATTATTAATTTTCCAAATGCTATGTAATTAATACTTGTCAGAGATAGGTTTCAAATTGAAAAGTTTGACTCTGAAGCCTTTGTATTTTTCCCTTTCTTTACTTTTAGCATAATTATAGGTCACATTTTTTTTTTTCAGCCAGTCAACATTGTATAATAGTGGTCACTAAAATGTCACCTGAAAATAAAATGATGCATGTAGTAGAGTGCTAATTATACGAGCAGTAGGTAGGAAATTCATCAGTTTTGCCTTCTTTTCCAACTCCTGTGAGTCATTGCTCCTATGTGAAATAAGATGCCCTCAGGTGGAAAGCTAAATCTTAGAAAAATACCACCAACCATGAGCAATTGTGATAATAATATCTTCCCTGTCAAGTAGTGCTATTGAATTAGAGACATAGGACCTGACCATTGTTAAGAAGTGGAGTCTAGCTGCCTCACTTCTTTTCTTAAATATGAAATTGGAAATACTCATGGAAAGCCAATTAATATTTGCAACCTGAAGAATCTTCTTTGGGGAACAAATTTGCAACTGGATAACAGCTGGAAAGAAAAAATAGAACTCAATATCATTCATAAATTCCATACTACTTGCTTTGGCTAAGTAAGGTAAATGAATACTAATTATTGTTAATTTCCTTACCCATATCTTAAACTTTATAATCCAAGAAATTGACAGAATGAAATTCTTTCTTGCCAATGAGCACCCTCCTTATCTTGGCAGATGTGTGATTAAAAAAGGAACATCTCTCAGTCCATGGAGCTTCTGAAGAGAGAAAATTTGTGCCAGTGGGTGAGGACAGATAGAAAAAGAGAAGTCACGCTTCAAGGTAGAGGCGGAGGGTGACTAAGAATGGGAAAGTCAAAAGTGGATAGTGATTCATTACCACAGACGTCAGCAGAATAGTGAATAATGGCTGACTTGTTTAGAAATAAAGTCTTTAAGATTATAATTTGGACTGAAAACTAAATAAAGATCTTAAAATCTTATATTACTTGAGATTGGTGTCTCAGTTGGGAGGAAAATACACCATAATG
Source organism: Orycteropus afer afer (assembly GCF_000298275.1). Lineage (NCBI taxonomy): Eukaryota > Metazoa > Chordata > Mammalia > Tubulidentata > Orycteropodidae > Orycteropus > Orycteropus afer. Next base: position 3,253,501 of record NW_006921687.1, read on the forward strand.
CTCTTTGTTAAGACAAAGCAGAACCAATTGATAGTAGACAGGAGACAATTTATCAATTGGAAAAGGACCATTTACTATTGTACTTCTAAACTAAGTATCAATTTTAAACCCAGCTGTTCCTCAAATGACATATCTTGCTAAATTTGAATGACCTGTACTCTTATTGATCACATATATTAAAGGTTACTTCTCTGCTCTTCAAAATGCTCCTTATATTCTGCATAGCTTGAGAAAAGCTCAGTGATTACTGAAAAGGGTAGTATGACTGTTTTCTCTCACATTGTTGAACTTCATTATGCTTCTATCCTCAGAACAAAAAAACTTAAAGGAAAAAAAATCTATTGATACCTTACAACTTTCTGAAGGGGTGACTCTATACAAATATGCAGAATTCAATGTAACTTGAAAGTTTTGGGTTGGTTGTTTGTTGTTGTTTTCTCTCATTCACTTGAAGCTTATTCACGTATTACCAAAATGAAATATAGAGGAAACATTGATGTAGGCTGTTAGAATAGTCAACTCTTTGTATTCCATTTTTCAAATTTGGTGTATGTTATTTTTTATATAGGAAGTTCTTTTTATGATAGTATGTGTATGTTCTGGTGGCGCAGTGCCTAAGGCATTTGACTGCTAACCAGAAGGCTGGCAGTTCAAATCTACCAGCCACTCCTCAGAAAGAAGACTGGGCAATCTACTTTCATAGAGATACCGCCTTGGAAACCCAAGGAGCGGTCACTATGAGTCAGATTTGACTCGATGGGAGTGAGTTAGTTTTTTATGTGGATGTTCAATGGTTAATAGTTACTTCCGTGAACAGTCACAAATATTTAAAGATGGTGAGGATGACTGTGATTTTTGCTGTCCTTTAGGGCTTTTGCTTGTGCTGCCAAATGTCATTAGTGACTAAGTGAATGAATCAGAGGAAAGTGGATTCTAATCAGATGTTTCTGAGGGTCATTGTCAAACATAGTCTTCTTACACTTTGCCAAGCATTGACTCAAAAATAAAAATAAAAAGAAAAACATATTTATGATTGGCCTCATTCATTCATTTGAATGATCTAGGAGAACTTCCAGGTAGCTACAGAAACAAGGAGATAGTATGATTCTTGATCTTTATCTTTTAGGAATCCTACATTATCATTCTGAAGAGCAATTGGACCACTCATTTATTCACAAAATATTTACTGAAGGCATTTGACTACTAATCAGAAGGCTGTCGGTTCAAACCCACGAGCCACTCCTCAGAAGGAAGATGGGGCAATGTCCTTCCAAGTGATACTGCCTCAGAAACCCAAGGAGGGTTGTTATGAGTCGGGTCCAACTTGATGGCACATGAAAAACAACAACAACTGTATACCTAGGAACTCTGAGGGTGCAGTGGTTAAAGCATTTGGTGGCTTAAACCCACCAGCTGCTCCTCAGGAGAAAGATGAGCTACTCTGCGTGCATAAAAATTTACAACCTTGGAAACCCTATGAGGCAGTTCTACTCTGTCCTGTTGGGTTTCTGTAAGTCAGAATTGACTTGATGGCAATGAGTTTGGTTTTTCAGTTGCTTTCTTTCTCTCTCTCTCTCTCTCTCTCTCTCTTTTTTTTTGTTTACTTTGTATAAGGTGCTATTCTACGCTCTGTGATATAAAAGGAAAACTTGCACTAGACTATGTTAAAACAGGCAAGGATAACTTTATTCAAAAGAGTAATGAGGCGAGAAGAGGAAAGAACTATTGGAAAGAAAGGGAAGAAAGGAACATTCCAAAGAGAGATAGACCATTGTAATGGAGAGAAGACCAGAACTGAGTCTGAGTTCTTACTCAGCTTGAGCACTGGTGGAGCAACTTTTAAAAGTCTGAAGTTGTTGTTAGTCACCATTGAATCGATTCTGACTCAGAGCAACCCCTGTGACAGAGTGGAATTGCCCTATGGGTTTTTCTAGGCTGTACTCTTTACAGAAGCAAATCACATAGTTTCAAACTGTGAACCTTTCAGTTAGCAGTTGAATACCTAACTGTTATGCCACTAGGTCTCCAAATCTGAAATGAGCTAGTGGAAAAATATCAAAGTACCAAAGGTCTTTGTTGTTGTTGTTATGTGCTGTTAGTTGGACAGGGGAAGGTTAAACAACAGGGTTTCTGGATCACATGGATTTGTCTTCTGAGTTTACTCCTAAGGGTAACTTTAACATGTTCCATATGGACCTTGAAGGAGTTCTGGTGGAATAGTTCCTAAGGCATTTGACTGCTAACCAGAAGGTTGGTGGTTCAAAGTCACCAGCCACTCGAGGAAGGAAGACTGGGTGATCTACTTCCATAAAGATTTACCGCCTTGGAAACCCAAAAGTGGGTTGCTATGAGTCAAAATCAACTCAATGGCAGTGAGGTCCATGTGAAAGGTCCAGGAAGAGAGGGAGGTCAGAGGTCTACAGCAAGGGAAAAACCTTCCTAATGTTTGGTCAAACTGAGGGATATGTTAATGCTTTTTTAATCAGCCATTCTCCAGGACATTGAAGGATGGGAGGATTACCAGGATCACAGGGCTCGTATAAAATTTAATATTGTCAGGTGTTATATGAAATGGATTGACCTAACAGCATTAACAATGGCCTTGAACATATCAGGGATTATGGAGATGGCAGAAGACTGGGCAGTGTTTCATTATATATAAGATTGGAGCCAACTTAACAGCAGCTAACAACAATGTAGCATTTCTCAAGATGATTAAGGTCCATACACTCAAGGAATATACAGTCAAATAGAAGAGACAGAAAGTCACGATTAATTAAAAAAAAAAAAAAGGAAGGTGTGAATTCTATGCAGAGAATTGAAATGAAATGATAGAGAGTAATTTCCAGTCTACTGGAGATTGTTGTTTTTTGTTGTTGTGTGCCATCGAATCAGACCTGACTCATAACGACCCCTCCTTGGGTTTCCGAGGTGAAATCACTGCAGAAGTAGATTGCCCAATCTTCCTTCCGAGGAGTGGCTGGTGAGTTTGAACCGCTAGCCTTCTGGTTAGCATTCAAGTGCCTTAGGCACTATGCTACCAGAGCTCCTCTACCAGAGATTAGGATAGAAAATACTTCTCTGAGGAGGTGACATTTAAGCTAAAATCTGAATAACATCAGGCTCTGACAAATAAAGATTAGGTAGAAAAAGTTTCTAATAATAGAGAACAGTAATAAATAGATCCTATGGAGAGAACCAGCTGCACATGGTAACTAATAGAAAGAATAGGGTGGTGGCAGTATATGATGGAAAGGGGCATTCTAGGAGGCAGGCAGGGGACAGATCATGACATTCTTTTAAAGTGAGAATAAGAAATTTAAATTTTATTGTAAAATGTGCTAGAGAGTTTTATACAGGGGAACAAAAGGATTCGACTTACATTTAACCAGATCACCCTTTGGGCTTAGTGAGGGATGGATTTGGGATGGGGGAAGAGAAATTGTTAGAGTAATACATGTGATAGATGATGGTTAGAAATAAAATGCATAAGTAAATTGATTTGGGATATATTTTGGAAATAGATCTGGCAAGACTTATTGATAAACTGATTGTGAGTAATTGGAGAATGGGAGGATTCTGGAACAACTCTTAGATTTTTGGTGTAATAAAAGTGGTAGACGTTTGCTAAGAGGAAAGTAGAAGGGTTAGTTTTCAGAGAAAAGGAAATCAAGAGTTTTGTTTTGGTCTATACTTTCAATAAACCTAGTTAACCTTTGAGATAGGCTCAGCGTAGCTGAGATTGACATTATTATATAGTGGTCTCACTGTCCATTTCTCTCTAATTGTATACTTCTCATGCTTTCTATATAATTCAATATGCAGCCCAACGAGGAAGTAATTCACAAAGATAAATAACAACAATAAATGCTTACTGAAAGAAATAAAATGATTCACTGCACCAGATTTGTTGAGCAATTCATTCATTCAATATATATTGCTTGCTACTTGTCATAAATAATAAAAATGGAACATGTTGCAGGGAGTAGAGGAATAAAGATATACATTCAAAGTTCTCACATAATTCTACAGTTTTCGAAATCTTAAGTGCTCACTACTACCTTAATAAAATGTCCTCTACAACCAGTATTTGCCAGCCCTCTCCTCTTCAAGCAGTATTTTAATCTGGGGGCATAATTCTCATGGAATTTGGTGTTAACAGACGCAGTTCTTTGCAGAATGACATTATCAGCACCTCGACCCTTAGTCACCGTTAGGGGTAGCTCAACATTGTGACATTGTTCAAGAATGAAAACTAGAGGCCTATCTGTAGCCCACCACTCAACATCAACATTCCATTGGATTTCTTCTCTTTCTTGCACCAGAACTCAGATTGTGGAAGTTAGAGTAGGATTAACTGTGTGTAGAGTGCGGTGTTCATAGATGTGAGTAGCAGTAGTAGTGGTGGTGGTGGTGGTGGTAAAGATGAGGTGGGGATCACATTGAGTGGCTATCAGATCTCTTCTATACACAGGATAACTGAACAAGGGAAGTTCAGCTAAGTGGTAAGTCACAGGTGGGGAGCTTGGAATTCCATCACTCCTCTTTATTTCTCTAAGAATGCTCTCTTCTGTAATATACACCCTTGCCCCTTAGGATCTTCTGAAATGTCTACCATCTTTTTAAGGTGTTTTATTCTTCTTGCCTATTCATCATGGTGTTGCAAGGGAAGTCATAGCTGAGACCAGATGATACATCATTCTTAGACTTCTCAGATTTTGCTATCTGCCTAAGCTATTTAATAAATTTTGTCTTTCACTCTATTTCTTACTAAATTATGTGACAATATTTGGATGTCTTTTTCACTAGATTTAAATGTTATATTTTAAATAATCTGACCCAAAATATAGTCTACAAGTGAAATCAACCTGAGGAACAGACACTTCAAATAGTTAAACAGACATCTTTCAGCACAATGAAAGAGATCATTGTAGACGCTGAGAGACATACCACATGTATTAAGTCTCCCTGGACAGAAAAAAAAAAAAAAAAAAAAGACGATTTCCAGTATTAGACAAAATATGAGATAAAAATCTCACAGACAGATGCTCTAAATTGTAAACATTGATTTTACTGTCAATCTGTCTTTCATATGGGCAAAATAATTTTTCTATTGAAAGCTAATTATTTGCCTGAGCAATTCATCAACAGACTTTTATACTCATCTTCCATTTGCTTGCAAATATTAATGCTTTATATAACACCTTCCATCTATGTATTTGCAAATAACAGAAAGGCCCCCTTTTCCTTTACCCTTTGCTGAATGACATGACCTATCTTTTCCAAAATCTCCTCCAGCGTAATGGACCCTCTGTACCTTGGGAGGATAAGCAGAGTTAACGTTAGTTTGTACTATGACTGTGACTTCAGCATGGGTTGTTCTATAGAAAGAACCAGATGAAACAATAGTGAAAAAGATTAGTGTGGAAATAGTGTAATAGAATTCTCAATAGTATTGTGCTTATCCATTTCTTTACTCTCCAATTAAATAATTTGTTTTGATACTTAATCTATTCAAGATATCTCAAAGGTCCAGAGTTAAGTACTCTGACATTTGCCTTAATCGCTGCTAAGAAAGATATGAGAAATTTAAAATCCTACTGTTATTTACACATTTTTAAAATTAGACTCTGAGAATCTAAGAAGGGCCAGTTGAAGAAATTGTTAATTAAGTACTTGAAGCTGACAAGCAAGTGTAATTGGCTCTCTTGGAAATAGCTGGTTAATTTACATCTCAGTAGGCTTCAAAAGATAGTATGAGTGACTCCCTTAGAGTAAAGTGATTGAAGTCGATTGTAACGCAGTAGATTCTGAGTTTGAAGGTTGACATGAGAAACTTTGGTTTCAATCTAATTTAACTTGACCTTTCTAGACATAAACAAGAGAAACTATTTCTGTATATATACATATAGATATATTACAGAAGGAAAGAGGTCTAATGGAGACATTTTCCAAAATCAGAATATGTTTAAACATGTGATGCTAAGGTGAAATAACAATTACAAAATAGCTGCTGAACATATGCTATACTTAATGATCAAACTGCAATCCTGTAAGGCCACAGTAAGGAGAAGAGGACGCACAAAAGTGAGGTTAAAGAGAAGTTTTTATTCTGGGCTTCCGGGCGAGGTTTACGGGTTACCGAGAGGGGCCCGGGCGAGGTTCACGGGTCCCTGAGAGGGGCCGGGGAAGTCACACCACCTGGCTGGGGAGGGTAGGGTTTATAGTCTTGTGGAGAACCTAAGTGGGGACACTAAGGAAATGGCGGGGTCCAATTAGTTGTTGGCATGGTCTGCACCTAATTAGCATGAGGGGGCTTCACAAGAGGAAGTTTATCATCACATGGGGCTTTCCAGCCTGGGCGGGTTCTACCACCTCGGTTGTCGTATCAGGCTGTCTCATCAGGGCCTGATACCTAGAGGAAGCTGCCAACTGAAATGTTGGTGGCTTGAGTTTACTCTGGCCTAACAAATGCCAATCTGTTTCAGGAGGACATATCTGAGCCTAAGGTCTTCATTTCCTTTTTAGAGACAGCTTTTGCGTTGTAACTGACACTGTTTCACATATATGAAGCGTACAATTTGGTAAGTTTTGGCATATATATATACCCATGAAGCCATCACCACAATCAAGATTATGAACATATCCATCATATCTTAATGTTTTCTGGAGCCCCTTTATAAGTCTTCCCTCTGCCTATTCACCCTGACCTCACATCTCTAGGCAATTACTATTCTGCTGTCACAAAAATTGGTTTGCATCTTCTTGAATTTTATGTCAATGGAATACATTATGTTCACTTTTTGTTTGGCTTCTTTCACACAATGTAATTGTTTGGGGATCCATCCATTTTATTGTTAATTTCTTTTCATTGCAAATTGTAATTAATTGGAATCCCTGGGTGGTGCAAACAAACACACTTCGTGCTAACCAAAAGTTTGGAAGTTTGAGTTCACCCAGAGACGCCTCAATATTTTGTTTTGTTATACATAAGGTAGCCATGAGTCAGAGATGATTCAATAGCAACTAACAACAAAAATGACCTCACATCAGCCTGAAAGGCACTCATGAAGGTGAGTTTCAAATTCCTGGTCAGAGTTGTATGGATAGCAGAATTTTTTATAGATTTCTTCCTTGCAGGTCATTGTGAAGTCTGTGCAAATTATGAATACATTGTATTGTAACTGAGTAGACAAGATTAATATAGAAACTTCAAGAGGAAACCAAAATCATTATTTCAAGCTAACCATATTTTGATGATCTATGCTAAATATAGCTGAATGAAGCAAAGGTATACAGGTTGGGAATTAGAAAACAGTGTTTAGTCCTGTATTTATTACTTTCTATGTGGATGGATGGCTTCAGCCACATTATTAGTACCTCTTACACTTGGTTTTCCCATCTGTTTAATAAAGGAATTGAGGTAAAATAAAATAAAATAATTTACTTCATATAAAATATTTTAGGATTCTCTAGTTCTTATATGACCAAGGATGCAGTGCTATATTATAAATAGTGCGTTTTGTAGAAGGGGAAGATATTTTTGATAGAGATGTCTTGCCTCATCACTTCTCCAATTACCTCATGTCAATATCCTATCCCTTTTCCCTGCCCATGTACCTATACAACTGGAGTTGCGTTGAAATAAATAAATATTTATTAGAGTAAAGATAGAAAATATAATGGAATCAAGAAAATATTATCCAAATTTCTCATTCAAAGATTTTCACAATGAGATTTAAGATTTGTTTCGTTACAAAGAATAGAATGAGCACAGTGGCAAAAGAGAATCATATTTCAGGAAAGTTCTCTATTTCTCTGAAATTGATTTAATTCTAGCAGTAAAAAATATGTAGTTAAAGAAGTCTGTATACCTTTTAATGTTTGGTATAGGAGCTCTGATGGTGTAGCGTCTAAGGCATTTGACTGTTAAGTGGCGGTTCAAACCCATAAGCCACTCCTCTGAAGGAAGGTTGGGCAATCTATTTCATTAGTGATACCGCCTCAGAAACCCAAGGAGGGGTCTCTATGAGTCAGGCCCGACTCAACGGCAGTGAGTTTGGTTTTTTTGGTTATAAAATTAATAGGCCTTTTGCAATCTTTAGCATGCATTTAATGTTAACTCTAGATATTTTTTTTTCTTAGATTTCAGTGTTAAGATTAGAGCTGTAAAAGTAATTCTACTTATTGAATGTTTAACTGAAAAATTCTTGTTATTTAGCAAGTGCCTGTTCTGATACAGTCCTCAATATGTACAGTACCTTTAGGAAGAGGTGTCATACATGTAGATCCATTGAGTCATAGTGAGTTCTAGCTGAATGACTGTATATTATATAACCAAAAACTGGAAATTCAAGAAGAAATTTTAACCACTTTTCTGTTTAAAGACATTTTTTGTTTATATATATATATATAAATTTAATTCAGCTTGGACACATAGGGTTACCATATTTTCTGTAGTGACATTTAAAAAATGAAATTTATGTGCTTAGAGTTAAACTAATGATTTTAGTTTTGACAGAAAATAAAAATGTTATCTATAATAAAACAACACTAAATTATATACCAGCACTTGCATGATAGATAATCCTTGAAAATTTATTTTATTCAAATGTCATTATCTTATATTAAGAATGGATGGTTTGCAATAAGAAGCAATGTTCCAGGCTAAGAACTTGGTTTATTTAATAGGCAAACCAAATCCAAGCTCTTGCAACTTCTGTTTAGTTTTAAATTGCTCTATGTTCATTTCCTTGCAGGCAGGCCACCACTCAGCATCATCAGTCATTTTCCATTATCAAAATGTTTTATTGCAATGGAGTCTATATAAGTTCTAGCCATTAATGCAACCAATGATACTTAACCAGAATATATGTCAGAATCTTATTTTAGTATTCTTTGTTTAGGTGTTTGTAAAAATGATTAGAGTAAGCACTGATCCTAGTGAGTAGTGAGTGTTCTCTCAGTTTCCATTTTCACCTTGTAATCACCTTCACGTAATAGACTTATGTCACTTCTATTTCCATAGAAGGCACTAATAAATACCATTAACAAAACAAACGTAATGACTTGACTTTACCCATACATTTTGTCCACAGACACACAAAAAGAGAAAGTCAATTATAAAAGTGGATATTTGGGTCTGTTTTCTTGCCATATTTATTACATTTTTTTTTTTCCCAAGAAAAGCATGCTCAGTCTAATCAGTTACTAAGATCTCTGCATGGCCAAATACAAGGTTTTATTTGACCTTCATCACTCATCTGTCAGATTGATGGACTGTGATAACTTGTGTGCTGATATGAGACTGAAGGTTATGCCACAATAGTTCAAATACCAGCAGGGTCACTCATGGTGGGCAAATTTCAGTGGAGATTTCAGACTAAGACTGCGAAGAAGGATGGGCCATCCACTTCTGAAAAATTGGCCAGTGAAAACTTTATGAATAGCAGTGAAATACTGTCTGATATATTACTGGAAAACTTTATGAATAGCCCTGAAACATTGTCTCATATAGTGCCAGAAGATGAGCCTCAGGTTGGAAAGCAATTGAAATATGACTGGGGAAGAGCTGGCTCCTCAAATTAGAGTTAACCTCAGTGATGGAATAAAGCTTTCAGAACCTCCATTTGTTGATGGGGCATGACTCAAAATGGGAAGAAACAGCTGCAAACATCCATTAATAATTGGACGCTGAATGTACAAAGTATGAATCTAGGAAAATGGAAGTTGTCAAAATGAAATAGAATGCATAAAGATAGATATATCCTAGGCAATGGTGAGCTGAAATGGACTGGTATTGGCCATATTGAATCAGACAAACATATGGTCTGCTATGGCGGGAATGATAAATTGAAGAGGAATGGCATTGCATTCATCTGAAAGAATGTTTCAAGATCTATCCTGAAGGACAATGTTGTCAGTGATAGGATAATATCTATATACCTACAAGGAAGATCAGTGAATACTACTATTATTCAAATTTATGCACCAAACACTAAAGCCAAAGAAGAAGAAATTGAAGATTTTTACCAACTTCTGCAGTCTGAAATTGATAAGACATGCAATCAAGATGTACTGATAATTATTGGTGACTGTAATGCAAAAGCTAGAAACAAGGAAGAATCAAAGGTAGTTGGAAATATGACCTTGGTGATAGAAATGACACCAGAGAGCATATGATAAGTTTGGAAGACCAACAACTTATTCATTGCAAATTCACTTTTCACCAACATAAATGGTGGCAATGTATGTGGACCTCACCAGATGGAATACACAGAAATCAGATCAACTACATCTATGGAAAGAGGTGGTGGAAAAATTCAATATCATCAGTCAAAATAAGGCCAGGAGCTGACAGTAGAACAGACCATCAACTGCTCATATGCAAGTTAAGTTGAAGCTGAAGAAAATGAAAGTAAGTCCATGAGAGGCAAAATATAACCTTGGTTATATTCCACCTAAATTTAGAAACCCTCTGAAAAATAGCATTGATTAATTGAACACTAATTACTGAAGACCAGACAAGTTGTGAGATGACATCAAGAATTTCACACATGAAGAAAGCAAATGGTTATTTAAAAGGCAGGAAAGGAAAAAGGCCCATATTGGATGTCAGTGGGGACTCTGGAACTTGCTCTTCAACATGTTGTTGTTGTTGTTGTTATATGCTGTCGAGTTGGACCCAACTCATAGCGACCCCTCCTTGGGTTTGCAAGGCAGTATCACTACTGAAGTAGATTGCCCAACCTTCCTTCTGAGGAGTGGCTGGTGGGTTTGAACCACCAGCATTCTGGTTAGCAATCAAGTGCCTTAGGCACTATGCTACCAGAGCTCCTACGTAGAGCAGCTAAAGCAAACTGAGGAAATGCTGAAATAAAGGAATTGAACAAATTTCAAAGGGCAGCTCAAGAAGACACAGTCAATTACTATAATGAAATGTGCAAAGACCTGGAGTTAGGAAATCACAAGGGAAAAACACACTCAGCATTTCTCTAGCTGAAAGAACTGAAGAAAAATCCAGGCCTCAAGTTGTAATATTGAAGGTTTCAGTGGGCAAAATATTGAACAATGCAGGAAGCATCAAAAGAAGATGGAAGGAATACACAGAGTTACTGTATCAAAAAGAACTGATTGATGTCCAGCTATTTCAGGAGGTCACATATGATCAAGAAACAATGGTATTGAAATAAGAAGTCCAAGCTTCACTGAAGGAATTGGTGAAAAATAAGGTTTCAGGAATTTACAGAATACCTATTGAAATGTTTCAACAAACAGATTTAGTGCTGAAGGCACCTACTTGTTTATGCTAAGCGATTTGGAAGGAAGTTACCTGGCCAATTGACTGGAAGAGATCCACATTTGTACCCATTCCAAAGAAAGATGAGCCAATAGAATGTGGGAATTGTCAAACAATATCATTATTATTACATGCAAGTAAAATCTTGCTGAAGGTGATTGAAAGATGTTGACAGCAGTATATTGACAGGGAACTTATGGAAATGCAAGCTGGATTGAGAAAAGGATGTGGAAAGAGGGATATTGCTGATGTCAGATAAATCTTAGCTGAAAGCAAAGAATACCAGAAAGCTGTCTACCTGTGTTTTATTGGTATGCTAAGGCATTCAACTTTGTGGGCCATAAAAAAAAAAAAAAAAAATTATAGATAACATTGGGAAGAATGGGAATTCCAGAACAGTTAATTGTGCTCATGAGGGACCTGTACATAGACCAAGAGGCTGCCTTTTAAACAGAACAAGGGAGTACTGCATGGTTTAATATCAGGAACAGTATGTGTCAGGGTTGTGTCATTTCACCACACTTATTCAATCTGTATGGTGAGTGAATATTCTAAGAAGCTGGGCTATACAAAGAAGAACATGGCATCAGAATTAGAGGAAGAACCATTAACAACTTGCAATATGCAAATGACACAATCTTGTTTGCTGAAAGTGAAGATGACTTGAAACACTTACTGATGAAGATAAAAGACTATAGTCTTCAGTATGGTTAATACTTCCATATAAAGAAAACAAAAATCCTCACAAATGGAACAATAAGCAACATCATGATAAACAGATAAAAGATTGAAGTTGTCAGGTATTTCATTTTACTTGAATCTACAGTCAACACCCATGGCAGCAGCAGTCAGGAAATCAGCCATCGTATTGCACTGTGCAAATCTGCTGCAAAAGACTTCTTTAAAGTGTTAAGAAGCAAAGATGTCACTTTGAAGACTAAGGTGTGTCTGATCCAAGCCATGGTATTTTCAACTGCCTCATATGGATGTGAAAGTTGGACAATGAATAAGGAAGAC
>NW_006921687.1:3266081-3267392 GCF_000298275.1 Orycteropus afer afer
GTTGACTCAGTGACTTCAATGATAGGCTCAAGCATACCAAGGATTGTGCAGGACCAGGAGGTATTTTTTTTGTTGTTGTTGTTCATAGGGGTATTATGAGCTAACTCGATGGTACCTAACAGCAACAACATTTGACCTCAGATGCCAACAGAGGGAATCAATCGTAACTGTCCCTTCCAGGCCTTGCTTTCCAGGTGGATGTTTGCATGTGGTTACAGGGAAACCTTGATTAATAGATCTTGGTCTCTTCTTACAGCAAAATTTCTTCTCATTGGGATATAGGAGTCATTGAGGACACTAAAGTAAGTGTTGAAAATGGGCACATATTTTCCAAAGTAAATGCATACATTCTGACTGTGCTATGGATAAAAAGAGCCCAGATCCCAAGATGTTCTATTTAAGCCTTAAACAGAGCAATGACAAAACAACAGATAAGGGAAACCATCAGCATGTACATAATACAGAGGCTGAATGGAGTCTGCTGACCTATGAACATGGAGCTAAATATATATGATAGAAAACAAAGGAAATCATCACAAAATCATGATTGGTGCCAGGTCAAATCATCACTGTTGCAAGTGGTACTACAGAATTGGGCAACAGGACCATAATTGAGATAGTGCCTAAGGCATTTGACTGCTAACCAAAAGCCTGGCTGTTCAAACCCACCAGCCAATCCTCAGAAGGAAAGAGGAGCAATCTACTTCTGTGGTGATACTGCCTCAGAAACCCAAGGAGGGGTCACTGTGAGTTGGATCTGACTCAACAGCAGTGCGTTTGGTTTTGTTTTGGCAGATTAAAAGGATTACAGGAATGGTCCTGGGGTTTAACCATTTGGATTTGGTTGTCATGGTATGACTCAAAGTAGGTACAAGACAACACCGGGACTCCAACCTTTAATTTGAATTAGATAGCATGAAATTATCTAAACTATCTAAAGATATGACTTATGGTGAACACTCCTTGGGTTTCTGAGGCAGTATCACTACAGAAGTAGATTGTCCAATCTTCCTTCTGAGGAGTGGCTGGTGAGTTTGAACCGCCAGCCTTCTGGTTAGCAGTCAATGCATTAGGCACTACTCCACCTGAGCTCTCAGATAGCATGTGGCTCTGGTAATTCATTAAGGACACACCCAGGCGAGACCCCTTGTTCTTTGTATGAGCATAATCTACTTTCAACCAAACTCTTCCTGAGGGAAAATTGCCCCTCCTTAGTTTTGCCACAGGAGCTCTGGTAGCATAGTGCCTAAGGCACTTGACTGCTAACCAGGAGGCTGGCGGTTCAAACCCACCAGCCACTCCTCGGAAGGA
>NW_006921687.1:3267907-3278043 GCF_000298275.1 Orycteropus afer afer
TACTTCAGTAAAGATTTATAGCCTTGGAAGCCCAATGTGGGTCACTATGACTCAGAATTGAGCATAGCTACAATGATGGTTTAATGATCAGAAAGAACTCAAATGGCATTTGAATTCACTTAAAGACTCCAAATGGAATTAGGCCTCCCACTGTGGACCTGTGCTGCCTTCTACAAACTAAGTCCTTTAGAATTGAAGCTTCTTGTATCTGCATATTCATACATTCATTCATTTTTTTTCTCTCTCTCCTTTCTTTTATATTCTCTGGGGGGTGGGAAGTGAAGCTCTTCTCCTTTATAGACTTCTTTATCTCTCTCTCTCTCTCCTAGTAGGCTTATGATGTTTCTAAATGGAAAGGAAATCAGGAGGAATCAAGGTCTTTATCTCCTAATAGATATGATCAAAAACTGGAATCATGCTGTATAAATAGATTATTTGAAGGGTGAATTCCGTTTAATCTTGAACAGTTCATTTGACATTGGGAACCTTAGGTATTTAACCTCTTAATGAGACCCAAAATCAATGTACCTATAAAATTCTTGATTGAAAATATTGTTCTAACTTTTCAAGATCTTTTGTAGAGTTTTTGACATAGTTGGTTTGTGTGCCCCTTCCTTCACCACAACACAATTTGTCCACACACATTCTTCCACTGATCATCATGCTCCTTGTCCTAGAGACTGACCTGTAGGGACTATAACACCAGGACTTCCATGCCCTTTGTCTTCTGATTCAGTTCTGCAAATGGGAGCCACAAACAGTAATCAGAATACTAGAGGAAAAATAAGCCTCCATATTTATTTCCCTGACTCCTTTTTTGCTTGGCTCAGGGTTGGCAAGACCAGTAGTCTTGTCAAGAGGTCATCTCCTTTAGTTGCAGTTCCCTTGCCAGCTGTATTCTTACTAGCTACTCTCTTGGCCTCTTCATGACTAGGGTTGTTAATACATCCCATAATGTTGCTTGCTCCAGGCTGTTTCTCCCTTCCTTGTTGTTGTTGTTATGTGCCCTTGAGTCAGACCTGACTCATAACAACCCCTCCTTGGGTTTTGATTTGATTTCTAACCAGAAGATTGGTGGTTCAAACACAGTAGCTGCTCCTTAGAAGAAAGATGGGCAATCTACTTCCATAAAGATTTACCACCTTGAAAACAACCCAAAGGAGGTCACTATGAGTCAGAATTGACTTCATGGCAGTGAATTTGGCTTGGTTTGGTTTGGTTTCAAGCTATGGCTCTGAATGATAGGTAAATTGGATAAATTCCTTTAGCTAACTGCCTTGTCAAATTTTTCTAATTAGCATACAATCAAATTTAAAAAAATAAATCAACTCGCTGAAAAACAGATAAACTTTGAGCATTGAGACACCAGGAATAATTATTGTAATGACCTGTAGTCTAAAAATTATTTTTAAATGTTATTTTAGTAAATCAATAAATTAGTAATAAATATAAGGATAATAACAGGAAGAGCAGTAAAATAGTAAAAGCACTGAGTCATTATCGTTGGAATGTGTGTGGCCCAACAGTTACTTGGTCTCAAATTTCTTATATCTGTAGTGTGTGTGAAGTGTGTACTTCCTGTCTAAATGAGCCTCTTATGTAACATTTCAAATTTTGTGGCATCATAACAGCTAGAACTTTAGATCGTATCTTCAAGTTGATGCTGACTCATGGTGACTCCATGTGTGTCATAGTAAAACTGTGCTCCATGGAGTTTCCAATAGCCTGTTTTACAGAAGTAGATTGCCAGGCATTTTTTCCATGGTACCTCTATGCGGGTTCAAACCTCCAATCTTTCAATTAGTAGTCGAGAACAAACCATTTATGCCACCCAAGAAACTTAAGGTATCCTAGTTCAATTAAGTTATCCAACTTCATCTATGACCTTCATTTTAGGTATAACACTTATTATTACTGATACATTATAGGTTTATCAGATTATTGGTTTGAAATATGATAATTCCCTCCTCCCCACACACATATACTAGAATATACTGTCTATGATGGCAGAAAATTTATTTTGTTCATTGTTTATTGTATCCGCAACACAAAGAACAGTGTGCTATATCTTAAGATGCTTAACAAATATTTTTTAAAAATACGAATGAAGAATTGAATCCACAGAAAATTGAAGAAATGGCCTGAGATTTTTCTCATGTTCCAGTTATGTGAAATGTGTAACACTCCCCCTAATGCTTGATGAGTAATGTCAAAGGATGGAAGATGCATAGCTGTGTTCCTTAATGTAGGCCATAGAGGAGGCTTTCATTTCCTTGCTCATTTGGGTTGTTGGCAGAATTTAGTTCCTTGTGTATGGTTGTAGAACTGAGGTCATAATTTCCTTGCTGGATGTCAGCCAAGGGTTCTTCCAACATCTAGAGCCACATTCTTTGGCTTCAGATCCTCTTCCTCAGATTCAAAGTGAGACATGTCAAACTGAGTCCTTCTCAGACTGTAAATCTCTCCTCTTTCTGACACAGGCAGGAAGAATGCTCTATTTTTAAGGACTCACATGATTAGATTGGGCTTACCCAGATAATCAAACATAATCTCCCCATCTCAAGGTTCAGAATCTTAATCATATATGCAAAGTTCCATTTGCCATGTAATATACATATTCACAGGTCCTAGAGATTAGGACATGATCATTTTTGCTGAACAGGTTTTGGTAGAGCTTCCTGACTAAAGTAGACTAGGAAGAAAGGTCTTGCAATCTTTCTGAAACCTTATGAAAATCTTACAGATCACAACAGTTTAATCTGCAAGACTGGGCAGTGTTATGTTCAGTCATGCCTGGAGTTGCCAGGAGTCATGGACCAATTTCACAGAAGTTTATGATAACATCAGTCTTTGGTGGGTCATTATTCTTTCTACCACTCTGTAAGAATGGCATTTTAATAGGAAGCAGAATGACAAAAATTATAATTAAATATAAATGTCATTGATAGTAATTGAATAACTTTCATTATGTAAAGTTAAAATATTTATTTTAAAAGATAGAAAACTTAACATTTTAAAAAAGAAATGTGACGTGGACCTCTGTGATTTGTAAAAATGTAATGGAAGCTAATTGAGTGTGGTTTTTTTTTTTCCCAAAAAAATGATTCTCAGAGGACAGTTTCAGAAATTATTTTCTACTGTTTCTACTGGGAAAATATGAATTCCAAGTGAAAATTAAAAATACTTAATTGATACAATATTTTGTGTCTCAGACATCATTTTATTTTAAAAATACTAACTTGCTGGTCTGGAACTAATTGAAATAAAATAGAAGAATGGCAATATGCCTGAAACAACGATTATTAAATTTTACTCTCCAAGGCTGGACATCTTGAGAAATAATTTATATCTAGTTATATTTAAATTTTAAATTTAAGTATTTTCTTGAGGCTATGGTTACATTGGCTCACAAGTTGAGTAAACCCCTAGAGAACCCTCTACTGATCTTCTTTAAAGGTAAACAAGATTTTTTTTTTTCCTCTCCAGAATCTGGATAGAAGGAGATATAGAGAAGATTGGAGGACGTGGGCTTACATGGAAAACTGTCCAGAAAGTTGTGAACCAAAGGAGAATCTTGCAGAGTTTTATCCAAAACCAGATTGAAAACAGGAACTGGGATCAAGAACTCTGAGCCCTCTGCATCTGGGATGATCACCACTGAGCCTCTCAGAAGAGGCAGTATAATGGCCCACTGTTGAATGATATGGAGCCTTCTATAAGGCTGATGTAATTTTGTTTCCTATAAATGAATGTGAAATTAATACAGAAGTGTTTAGTGCTTGGTCATGGCTCCCATTACTAGAGTATCAAATGATCAAGCATGGAATATGCTTTGCTGTGTCTTGATTGGATAGGCAGGATGAATTCTTTCATAGTACCCATTTAGTCATCTCGAAAGACTGACTTTGGGCATCTGAGTAACTATTTCTTAGTAAACTATCTAAGTAGGCTATTTCTATTGACTTGACTCTACCTGTCACACTGAATGACCCACAGACTTTCATGATCCTTGAGTTATCTACTATAATTATATACCTTGACTGGAGAGGATGGTAGGTACCATGGGAATGGTACAGCCCTGGTGCATAGATTCTGGATAGTAAATCTTCATTTCAACAACATAGTGTTGGGTTTCAATTGATACTACTTCTAACTACAGATGAATCTGCTTGATGTGACCAGAAATTACTTTTTTTTTTCCTGAGTTACATCAGAACAACACTTATGTAAAGAAGAGTTGTTTAATGGGTTATTTCCTCATCAAATAAAAGTTGTATTTTCAGAGCATCCCAAAGGTCAAATTACAGGCAAAATGTATCAGACCCAGGAGTGTGTATAGACTCTAGTATTAGAGTTCCAACTGGGTTTGAATCCTGCCTCTCCCAGTTACTTACTATGAGGAAGAGGGAACTTTTCCATCTCTCCATGCTTCATTTTTTAATAGTCCCTACCTCAGGGTTTCTAAGAGTATGAAAACAAATGGTATGCATAAAATAGCACTTTGGCATAGAATAATAAATTAATAAATATTGACTGCTAACCAGAAGGCTGGTGGTTCAAACCCATCAGCCACTCCTCAGAAGGAAGATTGGGCAATCTGCTTCCATAGAGATATCGCCTTGGAGACCCAAAGCAGGATTGTTATGAGTCGAATCTACTCCACGACAGTGAGTTTGGTTTTTCTTTTGGTTTTTAAGTACTACTTATTATTAACATTTCAATGGGTATTCTGTCAATTCCTGGAGCCTTGTTTTAAGCCAATTTCTTCAGTCTGAGAAGATAGATTATATGAAACAAGAACACAGCTCAAGGTAGGAGGAAGACTCACTAACAACTTGTGACATGCAGACGACATAACCTTGCTTGCTGAAAGTGAAGATGACTTGAAGCACTTACTGATGAAGATTAAAAACTACATATGCAGTATGGATTACACCACAATATAAAGAAAATGAAAATCCTCACAACTGGACCAAAACAGCATCAAAATAAGTGGAGAAAAGATTGAAGATGCCCAAGATTTCATTTTATTTGGATCCACAATCAACACCCGTGAAAGCAGCAGTAAAGAAATCAGATGTTGTATTACACTGGGAAAATCTGCTGCAAAAGACCTCTTTAAAGTGTTGAAGAACAAAGATTTCACTTTGAAGACCAAGGTGCACCTAACCCAAGCCCAGGTATTTTCAATACCTGCATATGCATGTGAAAGCTGGACAATGAATAAGGAAGACTGAAGAAGAGTTGATGCCTTTGAAATGTGGTGTTGGTGAAGAATATGGAAAATACCATGGACTGCTGGAAGAACTAACAAATCTGTCCTGGAAGAAGTGCAGCCAGAACGTTCCTTGGAAGCAAGAATGGCCAGACTTCGTCCCACCTACTTTGGTCATATTGTCAGAAAGGACTATTCCCTGGAGAAGGATAACATGCTTGATGAAGTGGAGAACCCTTGATGAGATGGATTGACAAAGTGGCTGCAAGGATGCGCTCAAGTACAGCAAGGATTTTGAGTATGGTGCATGACCAGGCAATGTTTCCTTCTATTGTACATGGGATTGCTGACTCAATGGCACCTAACAACAACATTATCATTATTACTGTTATTATTACTATTGTTACTGGATGGGAGGTGTGGATGAAGAGGTGAAATGATACCTAAGGCCACAGTGTGACTTGCAGGGCACCTCAGCTCTTCTGAATAGAGCCTCCTGTATTGACATTTGAGTTAAAATGTTTCCCTATCCTCTTTTCCACAGCTCCCAAATTATTGAATAAAGATTCTAAGGCTAGTTTGGAGGAGTCCTGGTGGTGCACCGTCTAAATGCTTAGTTGCTAACCCAAAGGTCAGCATAAAAAAACACTAGCCACTCTGTGGGAGAAAGATGAGGCAGTCTGCTTCTATAAAGATGTACAGCCTTGGAAACCCTATGGGGCAATTGTGCTCTGTCCTTGAGGGTCACTATGAGTCACAATTGACTCAACAATGGTGAGTTTGGTTATGCTTTTTAAGGCTATTTTAAATGAGGCTTCAACAATTCCCTTCACTCATCATGTTTTAGATGCTCTGACCTACTTAATAAAAAGCTCTGGTGATGTGGTGTTTAAGGCAATTGACTGCTAACAAAAAGTTTGGTGGTTTAAACCCACAAGACAGTCTGCTGAAGAAAGTTGAGGCTGTCTGCTTCCATAAAGATATATACCCTTGGAAACCCAAGGGGTGTTGTATGAGTTGGAATCAGCTTGATGGTGGTGAGTCTGGTTTGTGTTTTTGGTTGGTCTACTTGGTAATTCTCCATGTCTTTGACATTTTTTCCCTTTGTTGGAGTGTCCTTCTCTGTTCCTTGGTATACCTGAGAAAAAATAATTTATCCTTTAAGACACAGCTATCACAGTCAAAGATTGTTTGGATATAATAACAGAGAACCCCAATGCTACCTTTTATGAAAACTGTGAATTTAGTGGGGAGGATAAAAAGACTACTAAGTAGAACCCTAAGAGTAAGAAGTATAGTTAGGCCTCAGGAGGACTAGAGTTGGTAATTGGAAAATGGCCTGCAATCAAAATTCTCTTCCTCTCTCTCCTTTTCTTTTTCTGTGTGGCTCAATGTCTTTTTCCTCTCCTTCCCTCAGTATCTGCTTCATTCTTATCTCTAAGAAACTGGGCTGTTTTCCCATGTACATAGTGAAAGTGGCTACCAGAATCTCTTACATGTTTTTTCCATTTATTTGATAACAGAATGGTCTACTTTCAAAACACAAATTTCTGGGAAAGGTAGCCCAATTGCTCCAGCTTGGACTAGGCTTCTATCCTAGTAGGACAAACAGTGGCTAAGAGAGACAAGGCTATTTGCTCAAACATGTTTTCAGGACCTACCCCTTGATAGAGAGGAGAGGACTGAAGAACAAGATGGGTGTACGCAGGGCAGAAAGGCTACATTGATCTTCTCTTGACAGAATATTCAACCTCCCACCAGGAAAGATTCAAGACTCCCCTTTGTGATCTCTTGGAGCTTATTATAACAGTGTTAATTATACAGCACATGCATAAACATCTTCATTAGAGTGAGAACTCCTCAAGACTAGTAGGTTGTCTAATTTATCTTTGTCTTTTCAGTACTTAATACTGGTATAATACTTAAGAAGCTTAGTCTAATAGGGGAAAATCAAGAACAATAATAATCTCAATACAAGGAATTATTTTATAAGAGAAATAAACATTATGAAAATTCAGGAAAACAAAATCATTTTTTGTATCAATGATTGAGAATTTTTCATAAAGTGATTACATTTGACTTGTACCTTGAAGAATATGTAGATCTTACCAGGTAGAGAAGTTAAAAGGTAGACGTTTCTATGCCTGAAAAAAAACATGAACCAAATTGTGAAAGTATGAAAAGAGCAAAATTTGTGCAAATGTAAACTGGGTTTCAATAAAATTTTGCAGTTGTTTAGAATCCATAGAAGGAATGAATAAGACACGTGGTGGCAAATATAATTTGCATATATTTTAAAAACATGCAACAATATTTTGGTGTTTCTTGAAACATATCTTGCAAGAAGACATTCAAATAAAAACTTATGTATTAAATGTATTAAATTGGAATGGGAGAGGAGAGTAAAAGTGCAGTATGAAGATAAAAAAATAATAATAAATACATCATTAGTAGGAGCTCTGGTCGCATAGTGCCTAAGGCACTTGACTGCTAACCAGAAGGTTGGCGGTTCAAACCCACCAGCCACTCCTGGGAAGGAAGGTTGGGCAATCTACTTCCATAGAGATACCACCTCAGAAACCCAAGGAAGGGTCTCTATGAGTCAGAAATGACTCAATGCCACATAACAACAACAACAACCAACACAGTGGCTGCAACAATGGGCTTAGATATAGCAAGGATCATGAGGCTGGCACAGGACTGGGCAATGTTTCGCTCTGCTGTGCATAGGATCTCTATGAGTCAGAGATGACTCGATGACACCTAACAATAACAACGCCAACTTTACTTCCTAAACACACACACATAATCATAATCACACTACTTGCCTTCAGGCTAGAATGGAGAAAACATGACCTGTCTCATATTCCATGCAGCAGAGGAGCATGAGAGAGAGAAAGAGAGGAAAAAAAAAAGAATCTTAAATTCTCTTTTTGTTAGCCTTACTCTGTTAATTTAGCTTGATGTCAAAACGTTGGAAAACAAGTAAGTTGTTCCTTCACATACATAGAGGTATATTTGAAGTTGGAGAAGGAAGTGGCTAAAATTTTATTATTTTGGTTCTAATATCTCCCTCTGGTAGCATAGTGCCTAAGGCACTTGACTGCTCACCAGAAGGCTGACGGTTCAAACCCACCAGCCACTCCTCGGAAGGAAGGTTGGGCAATCCTACTTCCGTAGTGATACTGCCTCGGAAACCCAAGGAGGGGTCGCTATGAGTTGGGGCCGACTCGACGGCAAACAACAACAACAACAACAACAACAACAACAACATTTCATGATGCTGGTTTAATTTTGTGACATCATCACATGATGATGGAGGAGGTAGTCATAAACTGGCTTTGTGTCCCTAAACGCTACAGTCTCATTCTTGACTGAGTACTTTTTAGAATTCCATTTTCATAGGCGTTCTGGTAGCATAGTGCCTAAGGCACTTGACTGCTAACCAGAAGGCTGGTGTTTCAAATCCACCAGCCACTCCTCAGAAGGATGATTGGGCAATCTACTTCCATAGTGATACCATCTTGGAAACCCAAGGAAGGGTCGCTATGAGTCAAGTCTAACTCGATGGCATATAATACCACCACCAATAAGTTGACCAATAATTTACAATATACATGATACTCAGATAATTTACAATATACACAATGGTACTAAAGTATGTTTAATTTCCACATATCTCTTGAAGTTGTGAAATAAATGTATAATATATGGGTCTATACAAGAGAGAAAATATTTGTAAGCATCAGACATGTTTTAAATACTGGCTTCTTATTGTAGACTGAATATGAAGACAGTTATTTTAAAAGTAAATATGACCTCATACATCTAAATATTATGTTCTCTAGGAATTAAAATTCTTAGAATTGCAAAGTACATAACAACATATTTGATAGAAAAGCACTAGGTTTTATCATGTACTTTACTTTTATCTTGAGTAAAATATATGAAGATGGGGCAATCTACTTCCTTAGTGATACTGCCTTGGAAACCCAAGGAGGGGTCACTATGAGTTGGGTCTGACTCGACAACACATAATTGTAAGGCCACAGTAAGGAAAAGTGAGGTTAAAGAGAAGTTTTTATTCTGAGTTTCCGGGGGAGGTTTATGGGTCCCCGAGAGGGGCCCGGGCGAGGTTCATGGGTCCCTGAGAGGGGCCCGGGAAGTCACACCACCTGGCTGGGGAGGGTAGGGTTTATAGTCTTGTGGAGGACCTAAGTGGGGACACTAAGGAAATGGTGAGGTCCAATCAGCTGTTAGCATGGGTCTGTACTTAATTAGCATGAGGAGGCTTCACAAGAGGAAGTTTGTCACTGCATGGGACTTTCCAGTCTGGGCAGTTTCTGTCACTTCAGTTGTCTTATCAGGCTGTCTCATCAGGGCCTGACACCCAGAGGAAGCTGCTAACTGAAATGTTGGTGGCTTGGGTTTGCTTCGGCCTAACAATAACAACAACAAACAACAAACAAAATATATTTCAAAGTTTAACCACTTTAAGTATATTCTCTCAGTTTCAATTCTGCCATACCTAAATGACTTAAACATTTTTCATGAAAATAATTTTCTTTAGCACTTCTCAACTATAAGATTTGTAATAAGTTGGGCCTCTTTATAAGAGGGCAACTGAACATTCTTGAGTATACAATATTTTAAAAGCACCAATGTACATGCTATTGTATCTTTTGTGTATGATAAAGGAATAATGATTACTTTCAATACTTTTTTCTGAATACAAATACTCAAAGAATCAAAGAATCTTTGTAATATGTACCAGGCATTGCTGTATGTTCTTAATTAATTCACTTAACCCTGTGGAGTAATAGGTACAGCAGGTGTTTTTCTGACATACATGGGACAAGATAGATTTCAGAAATCAGATTTTTTCAGAATTCAGAAAGATAACACAGTACATATATATATA
>NW_006921687.1:3278143-3284283 GCF_000298275.1 Orycteropus afer afer
GATAACACAGTACATATATATATATATATATATATATATATATTTCTTGTTGTTGTTGATAGGTGCTGTTGAGTTGGTTCTGACTCATAGCAACCCTATGTACAACAGAAGGAAACAATGTGCGGATCTGCACCAGCCTCACAATACATGCTATACCAAGCCCATTGTTGCAGCCACTGTGCCAATCCATCTCGTTGAGAGCCTTCCCCTTTTTCACTGACTCTGCACTTTACCAAGCATAATATCCTTCTCCAGGGAATGGTCCTTTCTGATGACATGACCAAAGTAGGTGAGACGAAGTCTGGCCATTCTTGCTTCCAAGGAGCATTCCAGCTACCCTTCTTTCAGGACAGATTTGTTAGTTCTTTTGGCAGTCCTTAGTACTTGCTGTATTCTTTGCCAGCACTACACCTCAGAAGCATCAACTCTTCTTTGGTCTCCTTTATTCATTGTTCAGCTCTCATATGCATATGAGAAAAAGAAAATACTATTCACTGCAGGGGAGTCAATTCAACTCATAGCAACTCCTATTTGGGTTTCTGAGGTAGGATCTCTGTGGAAGCAGATTGCCCAATCTTCCTTCTGAGGAGTAGCTGGTGGGTTTGAGTTGCCTTCTGGTTAGCAGTCAAATGCCTTAGACACTACGCCACCAGAGCTCCCCCAGGCATATGAGGCAATTGAAAATAACATGGCTTGGGTTAGGCACACCTTGGTCTTCAGTGAGACATTGTTGCTCTTCAGAACTTTGAAGAGGTCTTTTGCAGCAGATTTGCCCAGTGCAATACATCATCTGATGTCTTGACTACTGCTTCCAATAGTGTCGATTGTGGAACCAAGTAATATGAAATATTTGACAACTTAAATCTTTTCTTGATTTATCATGATGTTGTTTATTTATCATGATGCTGTGAGGATTTTCGTTTCCTTTATGTTGAGATGTAATCCATACTTCAGACTGTAGTCTTTAATCTTCATCAGTAAGTGTGCCAAGTCATCTTCACTTTCAGCAAGCAAAGTTGTGTCATCTGCATATCGCAGATTGTTAATGACTCTTCCTCCAAAGCTGATGCCACAGTCTTCTTCATGTAGTCCAGCTTCCCAGATTAGTTGCTTAGCATACAGATTGAACAAGTGTGGTGAAAAGATACAGCCATGACACACTCCCTTTCTGATTTAAACCATGCAGTATCCCCTTGTTCTGTTCAAACAACAGCCTCCTGGTCTACATACATGTTCCTCATGAGCACAATTAAGTGTTCTGGAATTTGACATTCTTTTCAATGTTATACACAATTTATTAAGTTCCATACAATTGAATGCTTTTGCATAGTCAATAAAACACAAGTAAACATTTTTCTGCTATTCTTTGCTTTCAGCCAAGATCCATCTCACATCAATAATGATATCTCTCATTTTATATCCTCTTCTGAATCCAGCTTGCATTTCTGGAAGTTCTCTGTTAGAACTGTTTTTTAATTATATTCAGCAACATTATACTTCCATGAGATATTAATGATATTGTTCAATAATTTCCACATTCTGTGGGATCACCTTTCTTTAGAATGGGTACAAATGTGAATGTGTTCCAGTCAGTTGGCCAGGTAGCTCTCTTCCAAATCTCTTGGCATAGATGAGTGACTGCCTCCAGTGCAGCATCCATTTGTGGAAACATCTCAATGAGTATTTGGTCAATTCCTGGAGCCTTGTTCATTACCTATGCTTTCAGTGCAGCTTTGACTTCTTCCTACAATACCATTGGTTCTTGATCATATGTCACCTCCTGAAATGGATGAACATTGACCAATTATTTTTGGTATAGTGACTCTGTGTATTCCTTCCATCTTCTTTTGATGTTTCCTGCATCATTCAAAATTTTGCCCATAGAATCTTTCAATATTGCAACTCAAGCTTTGAATTTTTCCCTCTGTTCTTTCAGCTTGAGAAATGCTGAGTATGTTCTTATCCTTTTGGTTACCTAAATCCAGGTCTTTGCACATTTCATTATAATAATTGACTTTGTCTTCTCGAGCTGCTCTTTGAAATCTTCTGTTCAGCTCTTTTATCTTGTCATTTCTTCCATTTGCTTTAGATACTCTCCATTCAAGGGCAAGATTCAGAGTCTCTTCTGACACCCATCTTGGTCTTTTCTTTCTTTCCTGTATTTTAAATGTCCTTTTGCTTTCTTCATGGAAGATATTCTTGATGTAATCCCACAATTCCTCTTGTTTTCAGTCACTACTGTTCACTGCATCAAATCTATTTTTTAGTTAAAACCATAAAACTAAATTCACTGCTGTTGAGTTGGATCTGACTCATAGTGACCCCTCCTTGGGTTTCTGAGTGGCGATATCACTGTGGAAGTAGATTGCTCAAACTTCCTTCCAAGGAGTGGCTTGTGAGTTTGAACCATCAGCCTTCTGGTTAGCAGTCAAATGCTTTAGGCACCATGCCAGGTCTCTAAATTAAGGTGGGATATAATCAAGGTCATATTTTGGCTCTTGTGGACTTGTTTTAAGTGTCTTCAGCTTCAGCTTGAACTTGCATATGAGCAGTTGATGGTCTCTTCCACAGTCAGCACCTGGCCTTGTTTTAGCTGAAGATAATGAGCTTCTCCATTGCCTCTTTCCACAGTGGTAGTCGATCCGATCCCTGTGTATTCCATCTGGTGAAGTTCTCGTGTATAGCTGCCATTTGTGTTGTTGAAAAAGGTATTTGCAATGAATAAGTCATTGGTCTTGCAAAATTCTATCATGTGATCTCCAGCATTACTTCTGTCACTAAGGCCATGTTTTCCAACTACATGTGATTCTTCTTTGCTTCCAACCTTTGCGTTCCAATCATCAGTGATAATCAACACATCTTGATTGCATGTTTAGTCAATTTCAGACTGCAGAAATTGATAAAAGTCTTCAATTTCCTCATCTTTGGCTTTGGTGGTTGGTGCACAGATTTGAATAATAGTACTATTAACTGGTCTTCCTTGTAGGTGAATGGATATTATCCCATCACTGACAGCATTGTACTTCAGAATAGGTCTTGAAACATTCTTTGCGATGAGGAAGGCCACACCATTCCTCTTTAATTTGTCGTTCCTGCCATAGTAGATCATATGGTTGTCTGATTCAAAATGGCCCAAATTGGTCCATTTCAGCTCACTAATGCCTTGGATATCTATCTTTATGTGTTCCATTTCATTTTTGACAACTTCTAATTTTCCATGCTGTGATTATCAGATATTTGCAGGTGTTTCTTCTCATTTTGAGTCATGTCACATCAGCAAATGGAGGTCCCAAAAGCTTTACTCCATCCACATCTTTAAGGTTGGCTCTACTCTGAGGAGGCAGTTCTTC
Organism: Orycteropus afer afer; assembly: GCF_000298275.1. Classification (NCBI taxonomy): domain Eukaryota; kingdom Metazoa; phylum Chordata; class Mammalia; order Tubulidentata; family Orycteropodidae; genus Orycteropus; species Orycteropus afer. The sequence continues at coordinate 3,281,494 of NW_006921687.1, forward strand.
CCCAGTTGTATTTTGAGTACCCGCTGACCTGAGGGGCTCATATTCTGGCACTATATTGGACAATGTTTCAGGGTGATTCATAAACTTTTCCAGTAATATATCGGACAGTGTTTTACTGTTATTTGTAGGGTTTTCTCTGACCAATTCTTTGAGAAGTGGATGGCCTTTTCCTTCTTCCAAGTCTGTCTTAATCTGAAAGCTCCACTGAAACTTGTCCACCATAGGTGACCCTGTTGGTATTTGAAATACTGGTGGCATGGTCTCTAGCCTCACAGCAACACACAAGCCACCACAGTATGACAAACTGATAGATGAGTGGTGGACATATGTATAGTAGATTATATAATATCCACACAAGGGTCTATATCTAGGGCAACTCTCTGTAATCAAAAATATTACTGTTTCTATAGAGGAAATGATGAAGATTCACACCACATGGAAGGAGAAACAGGAGTTGCCATCACATCTATTCTTGTTCATGGCAACCTCATGTGTGTCAGAATGGAACTGTGCTAAAGCATTTTCATGACTATGACTTTTCCAAAGCACATTACTGTGATTTTCTTTCAATGCCACTCTGAGTGGCTTCCAACCATCAACTTTTTTGGTTAGTAGCCAACTACTTACCCATTTGTACTGTCTAAAAACCACATGGGAAAATAAGACCATGGATACTCCACATCAATTCAGATCTAATGTTGTTGCCAGATGAGTTTTCTCCAAACTTAAAAGAATTTTGGTTTATTAAAAATGTGTATTTTATAATTGTGCAGAAGGGATCAATGACCTGTATTTTTATCTGCATTTTAAGATAAGGAAAGTGTGCTTTGAAGATATTAATTAGGTTGCCCCAAGCTGCCATTTTGGCCACATATAGAAGAGCTGGAATATGACGGGCTCTCAAATACCTGCCCTGGGCAGGTCAAAAACTCCATCATTGTCAGCTCTGTATTCTAATTTGGCAGCAAACCTAATTTCTCAGGATAAACTTGTAGCAAGTATAGCAAGACAGGGAAAAGAATTTGCTCTTATGGAAGAAAAATATTAAATTAAATAAATATTAACTTGATTATTATTTAATCAATTAAATGAAGTTGTGTGACTTTCTCTAGCATTAGTTACTAAAGCACATCATTTATTATAACCTTCTATTCAAAAATAAACCAACGCTTTTCCTCTTAAGATTTTAAGTTTAGAAATGTATTAAAAAATCATCTTAAATGTAAGGTCACATTTTGTGGCATGATGAGAACTGATTTAATATATTCTTGATCTTAAATGATCTTGGAGCTTTTTAGTGTTTTTATCCCCATGATTTGAAACTTTATCTCCATGGTTTGAAAGATATAGGCCCTTTTTTCCTCTTATAATCTTTCTAAATCATATGGGGAAGAATGAGCATTTACTGAAAAAAAAATCAAAAGAAGTTACGAATAATTTTTTTTTTTCATTTTTTATAGTTTATTTTCAGGGAAGCTAAAAAAGATTTGTAGGTTTACACATTAAAAGAAAGACTGTTTACTTGTATGTTTTCTCTAAAGCAGAAACCTGATTCACAGAACAGTGAGGCAAGAGGAAATAAAATCTGCTGAACCTCCTTGAAGGCAAAGGACTCAAACACAGCCAGCTCTACCTAGAAATGGAGTAAATTCATGGGTTCATGGAATGTTTAGAGGTTGAACAAGAGCTTTCTCCCTGTAAAAATCATAATTCTCGTCTATAAGGGTCTGAGTCATTCATCAATAATTTAATTTCTAACATTTAAGGAATTTTGTGCCTTGGAAGGCAACATTGCTAAATGAGAGACAGGCTATTAGTAACTGTTATAATTTAGCATGGAATGACCTAAAAGTTATCTCAATTTATCAGAGAACAGCATATTAGATAAAAGAGTAACATCATATGCAAGAATAATAGCAATGATGCTGGAAACATCTTAAAATTGATTTGTTGTGTAAAGGGCACACGGGGGAAAGCATCATGGATTTGCATTCCTTCATAGGGTAGAACAAGGGAGCACCTACTTTTCTAGGTTTGTTAGGGAATTGTCTTATTGAAGGGACTGCATTTCCTCTGCACACATTATCCATACTTGATAATCAGTATTCATCTTCTTTTGAAGGAAGTTTTCTTATCAGTTGGTTGCTATTACCATGTAATAGAGAGAAGAAAGTAGAGACTATGGGTTTAGGGCAAAAGGTTCCTGAAAGGTGAAATTCTTTTCTGGTTGGTAATCCTCTTTGAAGTGAGCCTACAGTTGTCTCAGTTGGTAAATGGGTTTTTCTTTTTTTTTTTTAATTGTGATTTGGGTGAAGATTTACAGAGCAAATTCATGTTCCATACAGCAGTTTACATATACTTTGTCTCATGACATTGACCACAGTTTACCACAATGCAACAGCTCCCATACCACTTCCTCCCCATAGTTACCTCTTCCCTGTGTCCATCCCTCCCTGGACTCCTGCACCCTGAGCTATCTCCCCGTGCATAGGCAGCCCTTCTTTCTCAATGATTGTTCTCTCCAAGAAGTGTATCTACCTCAGGTAAATGTTCAACTCATGTGCTTGTCTTCTGTTTGGCTGGAAACCACAGGTGTGGGTTCAATTCCAGACCCGAAGGACAGCTGGGGGCCATAGTCTCAGTGGTTACACCAGACTCTATCGGACCAGCAAACCTGGTCCCCCCCTTGCTTTTTTTCTCCAAATGATTTTGAGTTTTGTTCCACATTGTTCTCCCTCTCTATCAAGGATCTCCTACATAAATCCCCTTCCAAGTGGATGACAGTGGTAG
>NW_006921687.1:3286559-3306024 GCF_000298275.1 Orycteropus afer afer
TTTAATCATTGGCCTTTTCGGAGGGTCTGAAGGGTTCTTTTTGCAGGTCTGGAGGGTTCTTTGGGTTGCTGGAAAGCAGAACGTGTTTTTAAGCCCCAGCAATCTGTGAGAGTGCTGTCTCTTTAAATATCCAAAATAGTCAAGCCACTTTTAGACCTTCACAATGGTGGTGCCCTCCAGACCAGCAAATGTCCACAGTTCAGCCTGCCTTTCTCTTCACCTTCTCAGTTTATTCCCCAGTCACCAGAGCAGTCTTCCGTGCAGTCTCTGGCTAGCAAGGCTGATTTTTAGGTTAATTCTTAAGTCCTACCAGCACTTGGGAATCTCCAAGCTGTCTGTGCCATCAGGGTTGTCAGGATTGCTGCCAGACCACAGCTCCGTATGTCTCCTTTTTTGGTATTTTCACGCAAATTCTTCTGCTAGTTGGGGTTTAGTCCACTTCCTATATCCTTCTCTTCAAGGCTCAGGGGTCCAGAATTATCTTCTGTGTCTGTGCTAATAGGTTTCCCTTTTCTTTGTTGAAGAGGGTCTGTGCACTCTTTCTGCCTAGTCTGCCATCTTGTATATCAGGAGGTCAGTTGGTAAATGTTTTTAAATTAAATTTTAAAGCCAGTTTGTGTTAAGATTTATTTAGTAGAGTGATGTCCTGTACGGAAAATTGCTTATTTTAATTTTCCTTTATGGACAACACAATCTTTTTTTTCCTTTTATTTTTTAAGATAGTAGTAAATATATATAAGAGATAAATGCAACAAAATATTTGCCCTATAAGCATTTTTTACATGTATAATTCATAGAAGATTGTACAATTCAGTCTAATCTTGATTGCACATTGATTAAAGTTTATTTGATTTACTTATCTAGCTTAAATCAAGGTTCTATAATTAAGGACTTTATGAAGACAGCAAAGGGAAAATTTAACAATGACTAAATCTACATTATTCTACAATTAAACATAATTATACATAACAAACTACATAATTATTGTGTGGAGTTTGATATTAATGGTTAAATTTTCTGTATTAGAAATTGGTGAAAACTCTTTGCCAAGGAGTAATCAGGAAAGTATATCTACTCTGATCTGCTGCCCTTTTTCTTTTTTTTTTTTTTCCAACTTATTAATTCTGCTTTATTGCTTATATGACCCCAATCTTATGCCTTGTTGGTGATACTACAAATGGTTAGTTCTTTGATAACAATAAAAATATTCAAAGCTTTAAGTGTGAAATTTTAAATACAGAGATTGCATAAACTGGATTTATATTAAAGATAAATTTAATTTTTCCCCTTTAGTATGAAAGTAGTACATATTCATTATAAAAAGTTAGTTAAACAAATGCAAGAAATCACTGCCTATGCTATATATATTCTTTCAGATCTTTAATGTATATTTACGTACATACAAAGGTGAAGCCACTATGTATCTGGCTTTAAACTGCTTGTTTTGCACTAAACGTATCATGAGTCCTTTTCATTTAAAATAAACATTTCTTTATGTTGCTCAAATGAACATATGGAAACTCTTTAAATAATCACTAGGAAGTCTACTCAGAGGTGCCTCAGAAGGAAGTCTGATCTACTTCCAAAAAGGCAGCCTTTGAAAACCCAGTAGTACATAATTTTACTCTGACAAACATGGGGTCTCCATGAATCAGTATCAACGCAAAGGCAACTTTTATTTTCTTTCATCATCCTCCTATTATAAATAACACTGATTATTGTCTTTGCAGTTGAATATTTGGGCACATACTTAATGATTTCCTAGACATGGATTTGCTCGATTAAAAGGAAAACTTATTTTAAGGCTTTTCACAGGCATTACTCTATTGCCAGCTGTAATTTAAAAGTACTGCCTGCCACTACTTTTTATTATCCCTTGCTATGTCTATTTTTGGATATGGGAAAATTTTTAATCTAAGTGTTCTTAGCAGAGTCATGGTATTCTTCTCTTGCACTACAGTGCAGAGGAATATTTTTGTGATTGGTAAGAATGAAATTTATTTTTTAAAGTTTGCCTAGGGGTAGAGCTAGGAGTCAGTAACACCACAGAGTATGCTGCTTAAACACTTTACAAATATTTGTGTAGGAAAAATTTGTGCAATTCAGAGTTCAACTCATGATTCTCATCTCCATAACTTCTTTAGGATTTGTGAAGATGTAAGACTTTATGTTCTCTGGATCATTTCCAAATCTAAGTTCCCACTTGCTTAGGCCTCTCAATTGAACTCATTTTACCTTGGGAGCATTTTGTTTTGTCTGTTTAGTCTACATCCAAATGTGGAGTTCACACCATATTTTAATGATATCTATTTAAAACTGATCCCATATTTACTTAGTCAGCAATATTTCTTGATTAACTAACATCTATGTGCCAGACACTGGTTCTAGGTTCTAGGGTAAGGTTATCAGCAAAAATAAATAAATAAATAAATAAATAAAAGAAGATACCACTACTCAATTGGAGCTTACAATTTACTGGAGGAAAACAGATATCATATTTAAAAAGTAATAAAACAAATAATGGATCAGGTGCTGATAAAGTTTATGTATTAGTGTCCTAGGACTGCCATAACCAATTACCACAAACTTGGTAGCTTAAAACAGCAAATTATTTTTCTTTCACAGCTCTGGAGGCCAGAAGTCTGCAATCAAAGTGTCAGCAGGGCCATGCTCTAGAAGAGAATCTTCCCTTCTATCTTCTTGCTTCTTGTGACCCAAGATATACCTTGTGGCAGCTAACTTAACTCTGCCTCCGTCTTCATATGGCTTTTTCCTCTGTGTCTGTGTCTCAAATATCCCTCTATCTTTCTCTTATAAGGACAGTGTCACTATATTCAGGGACCACCCTAAATCTAGGATAACATTACCTCAAGATCCTTAACTACAACTACAAAAACTCTTTTTCCAAATAAGGCCATATTCACAAGTTCCAGGTGGACATGTCTTTTGGGAAACTACCATTCAATCTACTACAGGCTAGAAAATTAAAGATGCAAAGGAGATGAAGAGCATGTGTTTGGACTTCAGCTTCTGGTCCAAAAAGCTTGGAAGTTGTCATGTTATCCTCACAAGCAAAAAGCTGAACAAACTGAAGGTTAACAAATCTTTTCAACTCCATCAGAGGATTGAGGTCACAGAGAATTGAGGTCACTTCAAAAACTGGAGACACAAGTGAAAACAGAGAATCGTAATTTACCAGTAGCAGGAGCCACCACTTAAGTCATCAACTGATAGGAACACTTTAGTTATAAGTGATTCATTCCTGGAGGAGGAGCTCTGGTAGCATAGTGCGTGAGGCACTTGACTGCTAACCAGAATGCTGGTGGTTCAAACCCACCTTAGCATAGTGCGTGAGGCACTTGACTGCTAACCAGAATGCTGGTGGTTCAAACCCACCAGGCACTCCTCGGAAGGAAGGTTGGGCAATCTACTTTTGTAGTGATACTGCCTTGGAAACCCAAAGAGGGGTCGCTATGAGTTGGGTCAGACTCCACGGCACATAACAACAACAAGTTGCTGGAGACTGGGAATCATGGACTAGGTTGATAAATATTCCTAGGGTCCTTGCCTAAAGGGAGTCCCGCGTTTTCATTAATTTTACCTTCTAGAGCCCTACCAGTTTTTCAGAGTGAAGATCAGAGAAAAGTTTCCTCCTGCTTTCAGCATGACAAGGGAAAAAGTAACTATTTTGCAATATGCCCAGAGCATTCAGTTCTCCTTAACAAAGTCTGCTATCAAGGGAAACTATATTACCATAGCCTATCCACTGAGCTTTGCCAGAGCTTAATCAACTTGGAGGAAGTAAAATACTCAATTTCAGTCTCCTCTAGTTTCTTGTCTCCCCTAGGGGAGAAGAAAAGATGAAGAGCACCTCTGAAAGTTGTGGCTCAGGTATACAGTCTGCTTCCCCGTTCCCCACATCTTATCACTACATCAGTAGGGCTCCCATATAATAGGGGATTAGAACTGAAAGAACTTCAAAGCTCAAAACTTATTTCATTAAGAAGGAACTTCTAGGGAAACACAAAGAACAGGAGACAAATGCCAGTTTACTAGTAGGATTCTTAGCCTCTGACACCTATAGCTACAGCAAACAGTAAACACAACTAAGCTTCTAGTCAGATAAAAATAAATTCTCACTCTAAAAGTAGATAGGCCTTAAACCTGATATATCATGTTTGATTTTAAACAAAAAATTACAAGATATGGTAAAAGTAAAAAAAAAAAAAAACCACACAGTCTGAAGAGAAAAAACAAGCAATACAATTAATTTAAGATAAGACAGATATTTTGGAATTATCAGACTGGGTATTTAAAATAACTAAGATTACCACTGAGACTATGGCCCTTAGATGCCCTTCAAGCCTAGAATTGAGCTAAAACCCCGTGGCTCAGCTTTCAGCCAAATGATAAACAGGTCAATAAGGTGAACAATAATACCAGGAAGGTATGCACTTACTAGAGCAATCAACCATACAAGATCAAAAGGGCAGCACTTGTCCAGGAATAAAGTTAAGGTAGGAAGGAATAGGAAAGAAGGATAAAGGAAAACAGTAAACACAGGGAAGAAGTGGGAAGAATGCTGTCACATTGAGGGGATTGCAATGAATGCCACAAAACAAAATGTGTGTGTGTGTGGGCGGGGGGGGGGCGACAATTTTAAACAGAATGACAGAAACCTTTAAGTACCTGAAGGGAATAAGGAAGAAAGTTATGTGGATGGATATATTGGTAGGAGTCATCCTCATAGAGCAGATAACAAAACCAAATACTTAGAATATAGAGCACTTCTTGTTTGTTTAAAAGCAAGGATGCCATTGAAAAAAGCAATGACATGGTCTGTTATGTTTTGAAATTACCATTCTTACTTCTGTGTTTAGAACTGAACACAGAGGAAAAGACCATAAGGAGAGTGAATTTTGAAGACAATAGTATAACAAATTAAGTGAGAGATGATGGTGGCTTGAAAGAGGTGGTGGCAATGGTGGTGGCAAGCAGTGGTTCAATTCTGGAAATATGGTAGAGAGGATAGAATTTCTTCCTGGATTGAACGTGGTTACGAGCAGGGAAAGGAATAAAAATTAATATCAAGTTTTCTGGCTTGAATAACTGCTAGGATGGAATTGCATTAACAGGGATATGAAAGACTTCTAGAAGAAAGTTTGGCAGTAAAAGGCGGAGGTAGGTTTAATAAGATGATTTCTGAATAGAAATAAAATTTTGTGGTAGAATTTGAAAAGTTTTTGGAGATAGAGAGTTTTATATCTACTAAATATAATCATTTTGACAGGTATATTAGTTTTCTATTGCTACTGTAACAAATTACCACAAATTTAATGCCTTAAAACAAAAATTTATTCTCTTACAGTTCTGCAGTGCCCAGACTTTGGAGATCAGTCAGTGACAAAGGAGGTCAGCAGTGCAAATTTAGTTTCATTTGTTGTTATGGACTGAATCCTGTCCCCTCAAAATATGTGTTGTAAATCCTAATCTCTGTACCTGTGATTATAATCCCACTTGGGAATGGGCTGTCTTTGTTATGCTAATGAGACAGGATTAGGATTAGTGTAGGGTTTGTCTGGAGTCAATCTTTTACAAGATATAAAAGGAGCATATTATGGAAACAGAGATAGGGAAAAACAGATCCCAAGCCACACAGAGTTCTCCAAGGAACCAGAAATAGAGGATAAAAAGACAAGGATCTTCTTCCAGGGCCAACAGAGAGTAAGCCTTCCCCTAGAATCTTCACCCTGAAGTCAGACTTCTAGCATCCTTAACTGTGAGAAAAGAAATAGCTGTTTGTTAAAGCCATTCACTTGTGGTATTTCCATTATAGCAATACTAGATAATCAAGACACTGGTCTAAAGTCAAGGTGTCAGTAGGATTACATCCTACTAGAGGTTTGGAGGGAGAATGTGTCCCCTTGACAATTTCATCAGCCTGTATTCTTTGTCCCATGGTCTCTTACTCCATTTTCAAAGTTCATTAGTCTTACTTCTGCTTCTATCATCACATTGTTTTCTCTTGTGGCTCTGATTCCTCCCACATTCCTCTTCTAAGAACCATTTTTATTGCATCAGGCCCACCAGACAAACTTAGAAAATATCTCCATCTCAATAGTATTAATTTAATCACATGTGCAAAGTTTCTTTTGACATATATGGTAACAAGTAAGTCTAGGGAAGAAGTTTGTGGACAGACCTCTTTGAATGGGCAAAAATATGAAGATACTTGCATCCCATGTATATGCTCACCAAAGGATAACCCAGCAGAAGAAGATATTAATAATCTAATTAATAAGATGACACATTGTCTGGATACCATTCTATCTCTTCCCCTAGCCAGTCCTGTTATTGCCATGGGCTCATGAACAAAGTAGCAATGGTGGAAGGGATGGAAGTTATACATGGACTTAGTAATGTGGACTTTCACTCACCAAGAGAGACTTGCCTACAGCCACTGCTGTGTGCCCAGTCTTCCAGCAGCAGACACCAATGCTGTGTGGCCAATATGACACTATTTCCCAGGGTAAATAGTAAACAACTATGAGGGAGATTGACTACATTGGACCACTTCCATCATGGCATCATTTATTCTAACTAAGATACACTATTACTCTGGATACAGAGTTACATTCTCTACACAAAAAGCACCACCTCTAATCAAAGAACTCACTTTACAGCAAATGAAGCAATAAACCCATACTATTGGAGTTTACTGGTCTTACCCTGTTTTCCATCTTCCTGAAACATTTGGCTTGACAGAATGGTGGAAGAACATTTTGAAGAATCAATTGTTGCACCAGCTAGGTGAGTGCGAACTAGGACAATGTTCTACAAGAAATTGTATATGCTCTAAATCAGCAGCCAATATATGGTGCTATTTCTCCTAAAGCTAGGATTCATGGTCCAGGAATTAAGTGTGGAAATGGGAGTAGCACCCTTATCATTACCCCTAGTGATCCACTTGCAAAAACTTTTCTTCCTGTCCCCGTGATGCCTGTGCTCTGCTATTCTAGAGGTCTTAGGTCCAAAGGGAGGATTGCTTCCACCAAGAGGCACAACAATGATTCTGCTGAACTGGAAGTTAAGAATGCCCCCCCAATCAGCTTTCAACCAAACAATAAAAAACCAAACCAAACTTACTGCCATAGAGTTGATTCCAACTGGGTTTCCGAGGCAGTAAATCTTTATGGAAATAGATTGCCTAGTCTTCCTTCCATGGAGTGACTGGTAGGTTTGAACTGCCAACCTTCTGGTTAACAGTCAAAATGCCTTAGGCACTATGCCACAATGTTGTTGTTATGTGCCGTCGAGTTGGACACGACTCATAGCGACCCCTTCTGGGGTTTCCAAGGTGGTATCACTATGGAAAAGATGGCCTAACCTTCCTTCTGAGGAATGGCTGGTGGGTTTGAACTGCCAGCCTTCTGGTTAGCAGTAAAGTGAATGATAACACCAGGGAAGAATGCACTCCTTACAAGAATCAACCACATAAGACCAAAAGGGCAGCATTTGCCCAAAAACAAATCTCAGAATGCAGAAAGCAGAGGCAAAGAAAGACAAACATAAATGGGAAACACAGGGAGGAAGTGGAAAGAGGACTGTTACACTGTGGAGATTGCAATCAATGTCATGAAACAAAATGTGCATTCATTGTTGAATGGAAAACTAATTTGCTCTGTAAATTTTCACCCAAACCAAAATTTAAAAATAAAAAAATAATGCTACATAGGTACATTGGGCTCTTCATACTTCTGAATCAACACGCAAAGAAGGGAATTGCTGTACTGGCTGGTGTGATTGATCCTGATTATAAAGGGGATGACAGAGCAGAGCAGTCAAGGATCCAGATAAGGGGAGGGACCCAGGTCCCACCCCCAATAGGCAGAAAAGCAGGGAAAAGAGAAGCCAGGGGGACAACAGAGCAGAGCCAGGGAATTGCTGTACTGGCTGGTGTGATTGATCCTGATTACCAACGGGATGGCAGAGCAGAGCAGTCAGGGATCCAGGTAAGGGGAGGGACTCATGCCCCACCCTCAAGAGTGGAGAGGTTTCAAACAGCTAAGGGAGACAAACTTGTCTGTCAGTTTGTCGTACGGTGGTGGCTTGCATGTTGCTGAGAGGCTTGAGGCTGTGCCACTGGTGTTTCAAGTGCCAGCAGCGTTGCACATAGTACACAGGTTCCAATGCAGCTTATAGACTGAGACAGACTAGGAAGGAGGAAAAGGCTATCCACTTCTCAAAAAATTGGCCAGTGAAAACCTTATGAATAGCAGAAACACTGTCTGATACATTACTGCACAACTTTATGAATAGCTGGAAATATTACCTGATACAGTGCAGGAGGAGGAGATCCTTAGGTGAGGAGGCTCTCAAAATACAACTGGGAAAGATCTTCATCAACAGAGTAGAACCAACCTTAATGATATGGATAAAGTAATGCTTTTGAGCCCTCCATTTGCTGATATGGCATGACTCAAATTGAGAAGAAACAGTCGCAAACATCCATTAATGAAAGGAACATGGAATGTACAAAGTACGAATATAGGAAAATTGGAAGTTGTCAAAAATGAAATGGAACACATAAAGATTGATATCTTAGGCATTAGTGAGTTGAAATGGATTGTTTTTGGCCATTTTGAATCAGACAAACATATGATCTGCTATGCTAGGAATGACAATTTCAAGAGGAATGGTGTGACATTCATCATCACAAAGGATGTTTCAAAATCTGTCCTGGGGTACAATACTGTCAGTGATAGGATAATATCCATATGCCTACAGGGAAGACCAGTTAATATGATTATTCAAATTTATGCACCAACCACCAAAGCCAAAGATGAGGAAATTGAAGAGTTTTACCAACTTCTGTAGTCTGAAGTTGACTGCATGTACAATCAAGATGTGTTAATTATCACTGGTGAGCAGAAAGCAGAAGTTGGAAACAAAGAAGAAACACCAGTGGTTGGAAAATTTGGCCTGGGTAATTGAAATAACACTGCAGATTACATGATAGAATTTTGCAAGACTAACAACTTATTCATTGCAAATACTTTTTTTCAACAGCACAAACAGCAGCAATACACATGGACTTCGTCAGATGGAATACACAGGAATCATGTTGACTATATCTGTGGCAAGAGGTGATGGAAAAGCTCAGTATCTTCAGCCAAAACAAGGCCAGGAGCTGATTGTAGAACAGGCCATCAACTGCTCATATGCAAGTTCAACTTGAAGTTGCAGACAATTAAAACAAGTCCACATGAGCCAAAATATTACCTGGAATATATCCCTCCTGAATTTATAGATCATCTAAAGAATAGATTTAATGCATTGAACACCAATGACCAAAAACCAGAAGAATTGTGGGATGACATCAAAAACATCATCCATGAAGAAAGCAAGAGGTCATTGAAAAGATGAGAAAAGAAGAAATGGATGTCAGAAGAGACTCTGAAATTTGTCTTTGAATGGAGAGTAGCTAAAGCAAATGGAAGAAATGACAAGATAAAAGAACTGAACAGAAAATTTCAAAGAGCAGCTCAAGCAGACAAAGCCAATTACTATAATGAAATGTGCAATGACCTGGAGTTAGAAAATCAAAACACACCTGGCATTTCTCAAGCTGAAAGAAATGAGGAAAAATTTAAGCCTCTAGTTGCAATACTGAAAGGTTCTATGGACAAAATATTGAATGATGCAAGAAACATCAGAAGAAGATGGAAGGAATATACAGAGTCACTGTACCAAAAAGAACTGGTTGATCTTCATCCATTTCAGGAAGTGGCATATGATCAAGAACCAACAGTATTGAAGGAAGAAGTTGAAAGCTGCATTGAAGGAAGTGGCAAAGAACAAGGCTCCAGATATTGACAGGATTGTTGTTGTTTGCCATTGAGTCAGCCCCGACTCATAGCGACCTCTCCTTGGGTTTCCGAGGCAGTATCACTAAGGAAGTAGGAATGCCCAACCTTCCTTCCATTGAAATGTTGCAACAAATGGATGCCCCACTGGAGGCACGCACTCGGTTATGCGAAAAGATTTGGAAGAGAGTAACTGTCTGTTACCTGGCCAACTGACTGGAAGAGATCCATATTTGTATCCATTCCAGAGAAAGGTGATCCCACAGAATGTGGAAATCATTAAATAATATCATTAATATCACATGGAAGTAAAATCTTGCTGAAGATAATTAAAATATCACTAATATCGCACACAAGTATCATCTTACTGAAGATAATTAAAAAACGGTTGCAGCAGTATGTTGACATAGAACTTCCAGAGGTGCAAGCTGGATTCAGAATAAGATGTGGAAAAGGGGATATCATAGCTGATGTCAGATGGACATTGGCTCAAAGCAAAGAATACAAGAAAGATGTTTACTTGTGTTTTATTGACTATGCAAAAGTATTTGATTGTGTGGATCATAATAAATTGTTGATAACATTGAGAATAATGGAAATTCTAGAACATTTAATTATTCTAATGAGGAGCCTGTACATAGACCAGGAGGCTGTTGTTCAAACAGAACAAGGGGACAACACTGCATGGTTTAGAGTCAAGAAGGGGTTGCATCAGGGTTGTGTCCTTTTACCATACTTATTAAATCTATATGCTGAGCAAATAATCCAAGAAGCTGGACTATATGAAGAAGAATGTGGCATCAAGATTGGAGGAAGAATGATTAACAACCTACGATACACTGATAACACAACTTTGCTTGCTGAAAGTGAGGGTGACTTGACGCACTTGCTGATGAAGTTTGAAGAATACAGTCTGCAGTATGGATTACATCTCAATGTAAAGAAAACAAAAGTCCTCACAACTGGACCTATAGGCAGCATCACAATAAATTGAGAAAAGATTGAAGTTGTCAAAGAATTCTCATTGCTTGGTTCTACAATCGATGTCAATGGAAGCAGCTGTCACGACATCAGATGACTTATAGCACTGGGCAAGTTGGCTGCAAAGGATGTCTTTCAAGTGCTGAGGAGCAAAGATGTCTCCTTGAGTACTAAGGTGCACCTGACATAAGCCACAATATTTTCAATTGCCTCATATACATGTGAGAGCTGGACAATGAATAAGGAAGACTGAAGAATTGGTGCTTTTGAGTTGTGATGCTGGTGAAGAATGCTGAAAGTACCATGAATTGCAAAAAGAACTAAAAAATCTGTCCTGGAGGAAGTGGTCAGAATGCTCCTTGGAAGTGAAAATAGCCAGACTTTGTCCACCTAATTTGGTCATGTTGTCTGAAGGGACAACTCCCTAGAGAAGGATGTCATGCTTGGAAGGTGGAGGGTCAATGAAAGAAGAGAAGGCCCTCAATGAGATGGATTGACACAGTGGCTGTGGCAATGGGCTCAAGTATAGTAGGGATCATGGAGCTGGTGTGGGACAAGGCAGTGTTTCGTTCTGCTGTGCATAGGGTCTCTATGAGTCAGAGACAACTTGATGGCATCTAAGAACAACAACAACAACCAAAGGGACATTGGATGTTATTACACAGGGAAGTAAAGAAAAGGTGACAGAAGAGTATTTTGAAATACAAGTGATCCTTTAGAGTGTCTCTTATTGGTACTGTGCCCTGTGATTAAGGTTAATGGAAAACTGCAACAACCCAATTCAGACAGGACTGCTTAATGGCTCAGACCCTTTAAGAGTGAGTCTGGGTCACCCCACCAGACAAAGAACCACTACTAGCTAATATGGTTGCTCAATGCAAAAGGAATATGTAATGAGTAGTGGAAAGAAGTAGTTAATAAATACTAGGTGCAAACATGTGAACAGGTGCAGAATTGAGGACTGTAATTATTATGAGTATTTCTTCCTTGTTGCATTATGAATGTTTGTGTATATTCATATACATAGAAACTATTTTTATTTGCTTTCGTCTCATCACATTACTTGTCATTAAACATAAGAGGTACTCACATTACATCATAGTATTTAAGTTACAGAATACCAAGAAGAAGAATAAACAGCACCTAAGGATTTTGCATCCTCTCTGACAAGACTTTGACTTTCTTTGGACAATTATTAGGAAGGAGGAGCTCTGGTAGTGCAGTGCTTAAGGCACCTGACTGCAACCAGAAGGCTGGTGGTTCAAACCCACTAGCTGCTCCACAGAAGGAAGATGGAGCAATCTACTTGCATAAAGATTTACAGCCTCGGAAATCCAATGGGAGTTGCTATGAGTTGGAATTGACTTGATGCCAGTGGTTTTTTTTTTTTTTTTTTTACTCTGGAAAAGAATATCATGTTTGGTCAGTAAAATGAGGGAAATCTTCAATGAGGTAGATTGACACAATAATAACAACAATGGACTCAAACATACCAGCAGTTGTGAAGATGGCATAGGACTGAGCAACATTTCATCGTATCATACGTAAAGTCTCCATGAATCAGAGTTTATCGGTTCTCTTTTGCTAGAAAAACCTGAATAAGCCCATGATGATGAAAAACCAAACCAAACCCACTGCCATCCAGTCTATTCCAACTCATGGTGACCCTCACTGGGTTTCCAAGGCAGCAAATCTTTACGGAATTAGATTGCCCCATCTTCTTTCCACAGAATGGCTGGTGGGCTTGAATGGCCAACCTTCTGGTTAAAAATCAACTGCTTTAGATACTGTGCCAACAGAGCTATTATGATGATGAAGATGATGATAGATACATAAGATAAATACATTCTCCTTTTACGTTGCAGAATAATTCAAATTTCTCTCTTTAGCTTAAAACATATCTTAGTATCTTCATTTGTATGTCCAAAGACTTAACAAAAGACTTTCTCCTCTAGATCTCACCTTTTCTCCCTAACCATTCTCTGCAAATAAAAGGGTGTAGTAGAGATTTATTTCTCTATTGATGTGAGTTATGCATTCTGACCTTGGGGGGAATATGGTTTTGGCTTTAAACAATTTTTTACTTTACAGTTAAATATATTAAATACCTTTTGCCTCTTTCCTGATTTTCCTTTTTTTTATCATCATTATGCTTTTTTGCATATTGACACTTCAGCTGCCTCAACTCTAGAGTTCTCTTTAAGAGTATACCTTCTTGATTCCAGATCTTCATCCAATTCCTGTAATTTATTTTGTCCAAAATCCAGCATGGTCTCTAACTTCTGCCATCACCACTCTCTATTCCATTCTACTTCCTTCCTTGCTCTTGTTTGTATTTACTTGAATCTCACTATCTCCCTCAACTGTGCTCTTTAGTTCTCTTGATTGCAAACTTGACTTGTACTCTTCTACCTTATAGAGAATAAACTCTACTACTTTCTGTGACTCAACAGGAATTTAGGAAACAATATTGTTTAGTATTCCTCCTGAATTTTTTTTAGACTGTGCCTCCTGTTCTGCTACCAAAGACTCAACTGGTCCTAGGCTTTGAGATATATATAAACAGTAGGTCATAAGGAAGTATTAACGACTCCATTTGTAGTAACACATCTTTAATTTTGATATTCCAGAGAATGCCTTAGTAAAGTTAGTTCTTCTCCTGTGCCCAGGTTCACAGTGACAGATTCTGCCTCATTTCTCTGTGATCCCATTGACAATGATTTTTGCCTGGTGTCTCATATCTGCCTAGGAATGTTCACTTCAATTGGCCATCCTCACTTTCCCTGACTACCTGATACCTGCTGCTATATCTCTCTGATAATGATTAGCCAGACATCTAGAGTGATCTGTGCTGCTTATCTATCACCTGGGCATTTGGTCATCATTTGTCCTACTCTGCTTGAGTAGACAACTTGATTTTGATCTCACTTTAGGTCTCCTGGATACCACTTCCTGGAGGAGTTTGTTAATAGTTTTCTTGGATCCATCTCTAGGATAACTGGACTCCATCCTTTTTGGCATGTTTAGAAACCCTTCTCTGTTCATCCTCTGGCAGAAATCTACCTTATTTGTGTTTCTTCTTTAAATTTCTTCAGTATTCTTTATCCAAATGATAGCATTAACACCCATTTCTTTCTTTCTACTAAAAGCCTATTTATCTCAGTCATTTTTGTTTTTTTCTTTTGAGTATTCAATCATGAATATTCCTACTTACTGACTAATCTAGCAGGACAGTTCACTTTAATATTGTCTACAAATTCTGATTCCACAAGGGTAATAGTGTTTTTCTTACTTAAGTGCATAAAACAGTATGCACTTAAAAAGCTTTTAGAAATATTTGTTTACTGCTATTTAAAAGACTGATTGTAACCTAAAGATATAAATATACTTTTTCTTCAGTCTTTTCTTTTCTTTTTTTAGGGTAACTTATTTTGTTTTAGCTGTGAGTATTCTTGTGATTGCAATTAAATTGAAAGTAATATTGTGGAGTAAACATTTTTTCTTTTTGTTTTGGTAAGCTCTGGTAGCATAGTGCCTAAGGCACTTGACTGCTGACCAGAAGGCTGGCAGTTCAAACCCACCAGCCACTCCTCGGAAAGATGGCTGGGCAATCTACTTCCATAGTGAAATCACCTCAGAAACCCAAGGAGGGGTCGCTATGAGTCAGGTCTGACTCGATGGCACATAACAACAACAAAAAGTTGAACAAATAGTTCAAATTTTAAAGACCACGTAATTATTTTAGCCTATTTACATTTACGGTGAAATGATTGTCAAACAGTCAGAAATCTAGGTTGTTCCCCAAATTGCTATCTATGTCCATCCATAATGAACAAATCACAAAAGGTACAAAATTAAATATATGTATCTAGTTATGAAAATACAATGAAATTGAATAATAACCTTGAGTAGCAATATTATAGAATTCACAAATCCTTTAAAATGTCATTTTGTTTGGGATATAGGTTTAGATACATATAACAGAAACCCAAATTAACAGTGATTCAAACATGATGAAAGTTTATTTCTCTTACCAAAGTCTGAATTTATACTATTAAAGTCTGTTATGGTGTCTCAGAGTAATTGTGTTTCCAAGTTTGCTTGGTAGTGGGGTTTCATCCCATAGTTTCAAAGTAGAGAGAGATTCAGTTATCATATCTATATTCTAAGTAGTGAGATAAAGAAAATTGGGTTAGAAGGAGCACAACTCCTCATTTTAAGGACATGTTTCAGAAATTTTACATGTCACTTCCATTTATATTCTCTTAGCGAGAACATTGCTAAGTGACCACATCTATTTGCAAAGAAGGCTATGAAATTAAGTCTTTATTCTGGGTATAAATTGGTCCAGTGACAGCTATCAATCTATGCCATAGTTGTTGTTGTTAAGTGCTGTCCAGTCATCTCCGACTCATAGCAACCCTATGCACAGCAGAATGAAACATTGCCTGGTCTTGTGCCAGCCTCACGATCTTTGCTGTTACCTGAGCCCACTGTTGTAGCCACTGTGTCTATCCATCTCATTGAGGGCCCTCCCTTTCTTAAATTGACCCTCCACTTTACTAAGCATGATATACTTCTCCAGGGAATGGTTCTTTCCGACAACGTGACCAAAGTAGGTGAGGTGAAGTCTGGCCATTCTCACTTCCATGGAGCATTCTGGCTTCTCCTTTTCCTTCTTCCAGGACAGATTTGTTAGTCCTTTTAGCAGACCATGGTACTTTTAGCATTCTTCTCCAACACCACAACTCAAAAGCATCAATTCCTCTTCAGTCTTCCTTATTCATTGTCCAGCTCTCACATGCATATGAGGCGATTGAAAATACCATGGCTTGGGTTAGGCACACCTTAGTCTTCAAGGAGACATATTTGCTCTTCTTCACTTGAAAGAGGTCTTTTGTAGCAGATTTGTCCAATGCAATACATCATCTGATATCTTGACTGCTGCTTCCATTGGTGTTGATTGTAGAACCAAGTAATATGAAATCCTTGACAACTTCAATCTTTTCTCCATCTACAGTGAAACGTTATTGGACCAGTTGTGAGGATTTTTGTTTTCTTTATATTGAGGTGTAATCCATACTGAAGACTGTAGTCTTTATTCTTCATCAGTAAGTGCTTCAAGTCATCCTCACTTTCAGCAAGCAAAGTTGTGTCATCTGTATATCTCCAGAATGGAAATGGGTTTTTATTAATATATTCTACATGAATATAAATTTTATTGGGATGAAGTTCTCTTAAGACAGTGGTACCCAAACCCTTCTTTGAACCAAATGTGAAACCCAATGTATAATTTTGTAAAAGCTAAGCTGTCTTATTAAAATGGTAAGTGTAGAAGCCCCATCTGTGTCACTCATATGCCACTATCCCTTTTACATCTTCCCCTTTCAAAAGATCCCAAAGCTTCTAGGGCTTCATGAATCAGTCTGTAAAACACTAATACTTTTAAATTGTTACTGAGTATTTTTTTTAGTGTTGTTAAAAAGTCAGTAGACATTGCTAAGGAGCATAAAGATGATTTTATTGAGGGCAAGTAACAACTTCATATAATGCTTCAACCATTGGTTAAATAATTTTTTATTTTTCTAAAGGTATCCATGTTGTAACACTAGGGAGAGTTGGCAGTGCTTTTTTCTCTTTTCTTTTTAAATGAGCAAATAGTCACAATATCTCTGGATTGTGAAGTGATTATTAATTTATATTCAGTAATTCTTATAAGAAAATTCTGAAGTATTTTTGAAACTTTCCATCATTTAGCTTTGGAATAAAAATTTTTTTCAATTAAATGAACAACAAACCAGGTTTTTTGTGTTTTTTTTTTTAATTAACTGAAGGCTTTTCTAGACGATTACTGTATCAAATATTCAAAGTTTTCATTTTCTTTTTCTTTTCTCCTTTGAACAAGTCTGCAAGCATGCCAGTGAGGTGTTGTTGAGCCCAACCTAACTTCAAAAGCAATAAATAAAACTATCTTCATATCCTAGGGCTGCCATTACTAAATATGACCAAGTGAGTAACTTCAAAGAACAGAAATGTTGTCTCATATTTCTGGGTATTAGAAGTGCCAGTCAGGACACTGATGGTGTCAATTTCTTCTGAGGTTCTGAGAGAGCAACTGTTCCATGCTTATCTCCTCACTTCTGGTGATTCTTAGCAATCCTTGACAGTCTTTAACTTGTAGACACATCTTTATATGGCATATTTCCCCATATCTTTATCTTTTCATCTCTTCTATAAGATACCATTCATATGGGATTAGGAGTTACTCTATTCCAAAATGACCTCAAGTTAACCGGATTGAAACATCTTAAAAATTCTATTTCCAAAAAATGTCTTCTTGTGTATGTGTGTATGCACCTATCCCAAGCCATTGTATTTTTTTTTTTTAATTGATTTGGTTGAAAGTTTACAGAACAAATTCACTTTCTACACAGCAGCTCACATACACTTTGTTTCATGATAATGACTGCAATTTACCACAAGGCAACAGTTTCCCCCCAACTTCCTCCCCATATTATCTCTTCCTTGTGCTCTTCCCTTCATGCACTCCTGCCCCTGCTGTCTCCCTGTGCATACACAGCCATTCTATTCTCCCATGATTGTCTCTCCAAGGAGTATACCTAACATAAATGTTCAGCTCATATGTTTGCCTTTTGTTTGGCTGGAAGCCACAGGAGTGGGTTCAATTCCAGACCTGAAGGGCAGCTAGGGACCATAGTTTCAGTGGTTCCATCAGGCTCTATTAAACCAGCAAACTGGTCCTTTTTTTTTTTTTTTTAATGATTTTGAGTGTTATTCCACACTGTTCTCCCACTCTATCCAGGATCTCCTACACAGATCCTCCTCTGATTGGTTGACAGTGGTAACTGGACACCATCTAGTTCATCTGGTCTCAGACGTACAGGCTGAGGATAGCATGGTGTACCAGTCACTTGGTCTAATTGTTTCCATGGATCTTTGGTTTTCTTCATTATTCTTTGCTCTGGATGAGGAGCGATCCATCATTGCATCTAGATGGCTGCTTGCAAGCTTTTAAGATCCCAGTTGCTACTAGCTAAAGTAGGATGTGGAATAACTATTTTGTGTAGTATGTTATGCCAATTGATCTTGATGTCCCCTTTGACTACAAGCCCACAAGTCAAACAACTCACTCCCTCTGGGTAGGTGGCTGGCCAAGAAGTGACTACAACCGGGTCCTTTGTCAGCTCTACTACATACCTGGGAATTCTTACAGAACATACCAATACACTCGTAGAAAGATTTTCTGCCAACCCTATACATGGTCTAGGGCACACTCCCCTTTACATAGACACACCTAATAGTTCAGTCTGCCCACCCATCTATTCACCCATCTATCAATGTTTGCCTTCACTGACAATGCAGTATAGTATGTGAAAAAAAGGTTCATCTTTGTTGTCTGTACCTCTCATGCACCTCTCTGTCTTTCTCTTCCCCAATGCCACCATGTTGATCACTTGCATTTAGTACATTGCTCTTCTCTTCACCCAAATCAATACTTGTCTCTACCTATCTATCAGTGTTCCCTCCTCTCCTGTCCCACCCCTGGTAACCAACAAAGAAAATTTCCTTCCATATATAGACCTTTCCTTGATTTTTATAATAATGGACTAATACAATATTTGTTCTTCTGTGATTGACCTATTTCACTCAGTATTATATCCTCCAAGTTCATCTAAGTTATGCAATGTTTTGGAGATTCTACGTTGCTCTTTAGGGTTGCTTAGTATTCCGTTGTGTGTATGTACCGTAGTTTGGTTATCCATACTTCAGTTGATGGACACCTATGTTGTTTCCATCTTTTGGCTATTGTAAATAGTGTTGCAATGAACATGGGTGTGCATATATCTGTTGTTGTCCTGGCTCTCACTTCTTTAGGATATATACCTAGTAATGGAATTGCTGGGTCAAATGGTATTTCTAATTCCAACTTTTTAAGGAATCCCCATACTGTTTTTCATGGTGGTTGTATCATTTGACAGTACCACCAGCAGTTTATGAGAGTCCCAATCTCTCCACATCCTCTCCAGCATTTGTTATTTTCTGTGTTGTTGAACTTTGCTACTAGTGCTGGAGCAAGATGGTATCTTATTATTGTTTTGATTTGCATCTCTGTAATGGCTAATGATTGTGAACATTTCTTCATATGTTTGTTGGCCACCTGAAAATCCTCTTTGGTGAAGTGTCTATTCATGACTTCTACCCATTTTTTAAATTGGATTATTGTCTTTTTGTTGTTGAGGTGTTGGGGTTTTCTATAAATTTTAGAGATAAGTTCCTTGTTGTTCCCAAATATTTTTTTACCCTAATTTGTAGGTTCTCTTTTGATTCTTTTGGAGAAGTCTTTGGAAGCACATGAAAATTTAACTTTTATACGGTCCCATTCATCTAGTTAATCTTCTGTTGCTTGTGCATATTGGGTTATGCTTGATTTATGCCACATATTAGGGCCCCTAAATTTGCTCCTAGTTTTTCTTTGAGGAACTTTATACTTTTAGTTTTCATATTTGTCTTTGATCTATCAGGAGTTAGGTTTTGTGTATGGTGTGAGGTAAAGATCTTGTTTCATTTTTCTGCAAATGGATATCCAGTTTTGCCAG
>NW_006921687.1:3306779-3311348 GCF_000298275.1 Orycteropus afer afer
CTTGTCAGGTTCCTGTTCCAAGGGGAATGGTTTCGGTCTCTCTCCGTTGAGATTAATGTTGGCTGTTGTTTTTGCACATATGTTCTTTATTATGTTGAGGAATGTTCCTTCTATTCCTATTTTTCTGAGAGTTTCAATCAGGAATCAGTGTTGTTGGATTTTATCAAATGCTTTTTCTGCATCAATTGATATGATCATGTGGTTCTTTTTCTTTGTTTTATTTATGTGGTGGATGACATTGATTGTTTTTCTAATGTTGAACCATTCTTACATACCTGATATGAACCTCACTTGGTCATAATGAATGATATTCTTGATATGTTGTTGGAGTCTATTGGCTAGGATTTTGTTGAAGATTTTTGCATGTATAGTCATGAAGGATATTGGTCTGTAGTTTTCCTTTTGAGTGATGTCTTTGCCTGGTCGTGGTATCAAGGTTACACTTGCCTCCTAAAATGAATTAGGGAAGAATCGTTCCTTTTGTATGTTTTGGAATAGTGTGAGGAGGAATAGTGTCAGTTTCTCTCTGAATATTCGGTAGAATTCTCTGGTGAAACCGTCTGGCCCAGGACTTTTTTTTGTTGGTAGTTTTTTGATGACCTGTTCAATTTCTTCTTTTGTTATGGATTTGTTCAACTTTTACACATTAGTCTGTGTTAATTTAGGTAAGTGGTCTGTATCTAGACATTTGTCCATTTCTTCCAGATTTTCCAATTTTTTGGAGTACATTTCTTCACAGTATCTGATATTACCTTTTTTATTTCAGTTGATTCTGTTGTGATATCTTCCATTTCATTTCTTATTTGTGTTATTTGTATTCTCTCTCTCTTTTCCTTTGTTAAATTTGCCACTGGTTTGTCAATTTTATTAAACTTTTCAAAAAACCAACTTTTAGTCTTATCTACATTTTCTATCATCTTTCTATTTTCTGTTACATTGATTTCTGCTTGAATCTTTATTATTTCCTTTCTTCTGGTGACCGTAGGCTTTTCTTGCTTTTCTTTTTCTAATTGTTGGGGATGTTGGTTTAAAGTGTTGATTTTGGCTTTTTCTTCTTATTTGATGTGTGCATTTATATTGACCTCTGATCACTGCTTTTAATGTGTCCCATAGATTTTGGTATGTTGTGTTTTCATTCTCATTTGATTCAATAATTTTTTAATTTTATTTTTTATTTCTTCTCCTACCCTCTCTTTCTTAAGGAGGGTGTTGCTCAGTTTCCATGTGTTTGGCCTTTTTCCATTGATCTTCCTATTGTCGATTTCTAAATTGATAGCATTATGATCTGAGAAGATGCTTTGCAGTATTTCAAAGTTTTTTAAATTTATGAAGGCTTGTTTTATGGCCTAACAAATGGTGTATCATGGAGAATGTTGCATATACACTGGAAAGAACGTGTATTGTGTTGCTGTGGGGTGAAGTGCTCTGTAGATGTCTATAAGGTCAATTTGGTGGATTGTATTGTTTAGCTCTTCGGAGTCTCTGAGTTTCTTCCTAGTTGTTCTATGTTTCATTGAAAATGGTGTATTAAAATTTCCTACTATGATTGTGAAGTCATCTATTTGCCTTTTGAATTCTGTTAAAGTCTGATTTATGTATTTTGGGGCTATTTCATTGGGTCCATTGATATTTATTATGGTTATATCTTCTTGTTTGATCGATCTTTTAATCATTATATACTGTCCTTCCTTGTGTATTATGGTGGTTTTTGTCTTAACTTCAGGTTTATCAGAAATAAATATTTCCACTCCTGCTCTTTTTTGGTTGCCATGTGCTTAATATATCTTTGATTTTTAGTTTATTTTTTGTCTTTGTCTCTAAGGTATGTCTCTTATAGACAGAATGTTGATGGATTATGTTTTCTCATCCAATCTGCAACACTCTGTCTCTTGAGTGGTGCATATCATTCATTAACATTCATTGCAGTTATCAACAAGTATGAATTGGTTACTCTCATTTTGTATTTTATCATGATGTTCCTGGTTTCTTTGTTCCATATAATTTTCTGTGCTGAGCTCATTATATTTATGAATCATGTTATCATCCTTTGTTGCTATTTTAGTATTTGCTAAATACTTGTGCTTGTACTCTTTTTTATTGCGATATGAAGGTTTATCATTTTTTCTTTGAGGTTACCCTGTGATTTATAATTTTCTCCCTGAGTTTAGAACAGTCTGTTATATCTTGCAACTCTCTTGACTTCCTCACCATTTACAAGTTCTGAAACTACACATTTTTTGCCCTCTTTTTGGTTCATAGATGTCTTCATTTGCCAATTGATGTCTCTGGTTCCCTGTTTACAATCTTGTAAGCTTATTTTTCTTTGGATACTTCCATAGCTGTGTTGGTTTCTGGGTTATGGCATCTTGTGTATTAATAGTTGTTGTTTGTTATTATTGGTTCTCTGTTCAAAGGACTACCTTTAGTATCTCTTGTAAGATTGGTCTAGTTTTAACAAATTCCCTTAATTTCTGCTTATATGGAAATCTCCTAATTTCACCATTGTATTTGAGGGACGATTTTGCTGGATACGTAATTCTTGGTTGGAAATTTTTCTCTTTCAGGGTTTTATATATACCATCCCATTGCCTTCTTGCTTGCATGGTTTCTGCTGAGAAATCAGAGCTTATTCTTATTGTGGTTGTCCTTTGTAGGTAACTTTTCATTTTTCCCCCGCTGCTTTCAATATTCTTTCTTTGTCTTTGGTTTTGATGAGTTTGATGATATGTCTTAGTGATTTTCATTTGGGGTCTATCTGTTTAAAGTTTGTTGGACTTGCTGAATGGATATATTCTTATCTTTCATCAAGTCAGGGAAGTTCTCTTCTAACAAATCTTGGATAATTTTCTCAGTGGTTTTATTTTTCTCTTCCTGTCTTGGAATTCTGATTACATGTAGGTTATTCCTTTTGATGATATCCCACATGAACCTTAGGCATTCTTCATTTTGTTTTGATCTTTTTTCTGAGTGATCCGTTTCCAAAGAAGTATTCAGGTATTTGTCTTCAATTTCATTAATTCTGTCTTCCATTGATTCAGTTCTTCTCCTTTGCCCTTTCAATGTGTTATCTATTTCTGAAAATTGAATATTAATCTTCTGGATTTCTATCTGTAGATTTGGTATCATTTCTAACTTTCATTTATTTTCTTATTTTTTTCTTGTATTTTCTTCTGAAATTGTTCCAAGGTTTTGTCTGTGTTTTCCCTAACTTCTCAGTGTTTTTCTTGATCTGTCTCTCAATCCTTTGATTGTATACCTAAGTATAAATCTTTTAAATTCCTTATCAGGGAGTTCTAATGCTGCTTCTTCCTCAGGGATGTGTTCTAGTTTTGTATCGTGCTCCCTTGTTTCTACCACTTTATCTTGCTTCTTTGTGTGGACTGTGATGGTCTTTTGTCTCCAAGACATTGTGATATTATCATATTTATATCTCTCATAACTGTTTTTGAAGAGCAATTTAGGGTGAGCCAATCTTTTCTTGGTGGTGGTTTATTATTGGCCAGTTAGTGAAGAAGAAAATGGTGTCTCTCAGTAAGTGAAGCTGCAGGAGGTGCAGGTGTAGTTGTGTCATATGGGCACTGTTGCTGTCTCCCACTTATTTAGACAAAAAACAACAATAAAATAACCATCAAAAAAATAAAAGGAAGCATACAAAAACACACCATGGAAACACACAGGAACAATAACCAAAAAAAGAAAAAAAAAAAAAAAAAAGCCTGCGATATCTGGGGAGAGGGCAATAAGAATAAAGAGGAAGAGTAGAAGAGTAATGAAGAAAATAATGTGAAAAATGCAAAAAGAAAATCAAGGAATGGGTTAACCATGCTAAAGAAAATAGTGGGAACCAGGAACAGGGAAAAGAGAAAAAGCTGAAAACTAGAACCTGGGAAGAGAAGAACAAAGAATAATAATAAAAAGGGCAATAATAATAATAATAATAATAATTTTAAAACAGACAAAAACAAACAAACTAAAAAAAAGGGGTGGGGCAGGGCAGGGCACCCAGGCTCTGTTGGAGTACACAGACTGGGATGGAATTCCTGCCAGCCCAGAAGGTGGGTGGGAGTGAGGGATGGCCATACCTCCGTTCACCAAGAGGGCATGGGGTATAAGAGTAACAAGAGGAATATCGCACTTTTCTAGTCGTTAGCATCCGGAATGTCCTTGTGTTTCCCAGCAAATGGAGCTCTTCTTAAGTCCCTGGAATCTGTGAGAATGCTGTCACTTTAAATATCCAAAATGGTCAAACTGCTTGTAAACATTCAAAACAGCTGCACCCTCCAGACAGGCAAAAGTCCACAGCTCAGCCTTCCTTCCTCTTCACTGCTTCTCCTTTTATTCACCAGCCACTAGTGCAGTCCTCCATTCAGCCCCTGGCTAGCAGGACTGATCTTTAGGTTAATTCTTAGGTTCTAACACCACTCAGCAATATCCAAGGTGTCTGGGCCATCAGGATCACTGACAAACCACAGGTATGTATGTCTCCTTTTTTGGTGTTTTCATTCAATTTCTTCTACTAGTTGGAGTTTAGTCCACTTCTATATCCTTCCCTTCAAATCTCAGGGCTCC
>NW_006921687.1:3311543-3312861 GCF_000298275.1 Orycteropus afer afer
AGAAGGCTGGCAGTTCAAACCCACCAGCCACTCCTTGGAAGGAAGATGGGGCAATCTACTTCTGTAGTGATACTGCCTCGGAAACCCAAGGAGGGGTTGGTATGAGTCGGGTCCAATTTGACAGCATATAACAACAACAACAACAGGTAGGAGTAAGAATTTCAACCTTTTCGGGGATACAATTCAATCCATATGAAAAGCATTTCTTCTATGATTTATTGTTAGAAATTTTGTTATAAAAACTAGATTGATTCTGTGCTATTGCTTTTATTTTCATTTATACAGAATCAGAGTTTTACAATTGCATTTTGAGAAGGGACTTTAAGGATCAAGTCCAGGGATTCATACAATGTTTGACTATGTCCTCAAGGCACTCATGAACTCTTCCAGGATAGGACTTGACTTAAAGAACATATATATTGTGACCAAGGATGTTATTCTTCTCTTTGATTCTCCTATTTATTTATTTTTATTGTTATTTGGGTGAAAGTTTACAGAACAAATTCATTTTCCATACAACAGTTCATACACATTTTGTTTCATGACATTGACTGCAATCTCCACAATGTAACAGCTCTCCTCCCACTTCTTCCTTGTTGTTACCCTTTTCCTGTGTTCTTCTTTCCTATACATTCCTGCCCTCTGAAATATCTCCTTGCTCAAATTTTGCCCTTCTGATCTCCCGTGGTAGACTGTTCTAAGGAGTGTAACAAGCTGGAATAAATGTTCACATTTTACAGCTATTATGTGGCTGGAAGCCATGAGAGTGAGTTCAATTTCAGGGCCAAAGGATTTCTCAGGGGTTTCACCAGTCTTTATCAGACCAACAAGCCTGGTCTTTTTTTTTTTTTAAGATTTGAATTTTGTTCTACATCCTTCTCCCACTCTATCCAGGATCTCCTACACTGATTCCTTTTCAAGTACTTGACAGTGGCAGCTGGGCACCATCTAGTTCTGGTCTCAGTGTGATTCAGGCCGAAGTTTGCATTGTCCACTAGTCCCTTGGACTGATTTTTTCCTGTGCATCTTTGGTTTTCTTCATTCTCTTCTTGCTCCGGATGAGGAGAGACCAATGGTTTCATCTTAGATAGCCATTTGCAAGCTTTTAAGACTCTACTATCTACTCACCAAAGCAGGATGCAGAATAACATATTTGTGTAGTATGTCATCCCAGGGTTACAGGTGAGGAGAGACAACTCAGGGATGCCCAAAGTAGCAGGCAGGAAAAGCAGGAGAAAGGGGATTAAAAGCCAGGAAGCCAGAGAGAAGAGCAATCAGCCGAGGGATTAGGTGAGGAGAGGAAACTCAGGCCTGCCTG
>NW_006921687.1:3316521-3327980 GCF_000298275.1 Orycteropus afer afer
CCCTGGAGAAGGATGTCATGCTTGGTAGGGTGGAGGGTCGACGAAAGAGGGGGAGGCCTTCAACGAGATGGATTGACATGGTGGCTGCGATGATGGGCTCAAGTATAGCAGGGATTATGGTGCTGTCATGGGATCGGGCAGTGTTTCGTTCTGCTGTGCATGGGGTCGCTATGAATCGGAAACAACTTGACGGCACTTAACAACAACAACAGCAACGTCATCCCAATTGAGCTTGATGTCTCCTGAGACCATAGTCCCGAGTCCAGAGGTCCAGCAACTTTCTCCCTCAGGGTAATTGGCTGTAACTAATTGTTATTATAACCCTGCCCGATTAGTGCTATTATATATATGAACATTCCTATAACACATATTATTGGCCAAACTTATATATGGTCATGGGTATATTCCCTTTGCCTAGACATACCAATCATTCAGCCTGTCTACCTATGTATCCTGTCCAACCATAGATTAATGTTTGTTATCACTGATAATGCAGGACTATGTATGTGCCAGTGTTTATCTTTGTTGTCTGTACCTCTTGTGAACCTCTTTGTTTCTTCCTTTTCTTTAGTGCTATTGTGCTGGTCACATGCTTTTATTATTGCCTTTCCTTTCACCCAAATCAATATTTTTCTCTTACCATATAGCAATTTTCCCTCCCCTCCCCACTCCTCCCATCCCTGATAACCAACAGAGAAATTTTCCTTACATATGTAAAACTTTCCTTGACTTTTTACTGTAGTGGACTAATACAATATTTGTCCTTCTGTGGTTTAGTAATTTCACTAGTTTCTTCTGAGTTACTCCACATTATGAGGTGTTTCACAGACTCTACATTATTTTTCAGTGTTGCATAGTATTCCATTGTGTATGTACCATAGTTTGGTCATCCATTGATGGACATTTAGGTTTTTTCCATCTCTTTGCTATTGTCACTAGGGCTGAAGTGAACATGGTTATGGATATATTTACTCATATCCTGGCTCTTACTTGTTTAGGATATATCCTGTTCTGGTTACCTAGTGTCACTCTGACAAGAATATAGCACAAATGGGATGGCTTTAACAAACAGGAGTTTATTCTCTTACAGTTTGGAGGCTTTAAGCTTGAGTTCAAAGCGCCAGGCTCTAGGGGCTGGGTGAAAGCCCCTCAATCTTGAGCTTCAGCTCTGCCTTCTTCACTTGGTCCACTGAAGCTGGAGGCTTTTCTTCACTCAGCAGCTGCTGGTTGCTGAAGCTGACAAACCCAAGGTTGACAAGTGAAAAAGCACAGTCCCAATGTTACCAAACGACACAGCAGGCCATTGATTCAAGTCTGTTCAAAGTCCCATGGTTGGCAGAGCATGGCAGGCTGCTGAACAATGACACAGCTACATGCTGAGTTGAAGCTAGAAATCATTCCCAAAGCTGCTTCTTATATACAGGAAGCAGACCATAATCTTAAAGCAGCTACTCAGCTGCTTGTGTGTGGTAGATCTCACCATGGAGTTGATGATCAGTCTCATCATGGGTAATAACTACCACCAGCTGCCCAGCCATTCAACCAGGCCCAGCCAACGTGACACACAACCTTAACTACCAAATATCCCTAGTAGTGGGATTGCTGGATCAAATGGTATTTCTATTGCCAACTTTTTTAGGAATTATTATATCAATTTCAATATCAGTTGTATGATTTTACAGTCCCACCAGCAGTGCATGAGACTCCCAATCTCTCCACATCCTCACCAGCATTTGTCATTTTCTATCTTGTTTAACTTTGCTTTTAGTGCTGGTGTGAGATGTTGCCTCATTGTTTTGATTTACATCTCTCTAATGGCTAATGATCCCAGACATTTCTTTATTTTTTGTTAGACACCTGAATATCTTCTTTGGTGAAGTTTTTGTTCATGTCTTCTGCCCCTTTTTAATTGGATTGTTTGTCTTTTTGATATTGAGGTATTGGAATTTTTTGTAAATCTTAGAGATAAGTCCCTTGGCAGATAGGCCGTTGTTGATATTTTTTCCCAATCTGTAGGTCACTTTTTACTCGTTTGTAAAAGGAGTAAAAGAAGTCTTTTGATGTGCATAAGAATTTAATTTTTAGAAGGTCCCATTCATCTAGTTTATTTTCTGCTGTTTGAATATTTTTACTTATGTTTAGTAGTCTGTTAATGCCATATATTGAGGCCCTTAAGTTGGACCCTATTCTTCCTTTGATGAACTATAAAGATTTAGGTTTCACATTTAAGTCTTTGATCCATCTGGAGTTAGTTTTTATGTATGGTGAGAGGTATGTATCTTGTTTCATTTTTCTGCAAATGGATATCCCGTTTGGCCAGCAACATTTGTTAAAAAGACAATCTCTTCTCCATTTAATGGATCAACTATAGGTGGATGGATCTATTTCTGGGTTCTCAATTCTGTTCCCCTAGTATATGTATCTGTCACTGTACCAATACCAGGCTGCTTTAACTACTGTAGCTGCATAGTAGGTTTTGTAATGGGTTTTGAGATCTGGGAGTGTGAGATCTCCTACTTCGTTGCTTATCTGAAGTATCTTTCCTTTCCATATAAAATTAGTAATTGGTTTCTCCATGCCTTTAAAGAATGTTGATGGAATTTAGATCAGGATTGGATTGAATGTATTGCATTGAATGTTTTGGGTAGTTCTGACATCTTTACAATGTTTAACCTTCTTTCTATGAGCATGGCATGTTCTTCCATTCATGCAGATCTTTTATAGTTTCTTGAAGTAATGTTTTGCAGTTTTCTTTGAATAGGTCTTTTGTGTCCCTGGTAAGATTTATTCTCAAGTATTTTATTTTTTAGGTAGCTATTGTAAACAGTATTGATTTCCTTTTCAGAGATCTCTTTGCTTGTGTAGAGGAATCCAACTGAATTTTTCAGTTGATCTTGTATCCTGACACTATACTAAATCTTTCTATAAGTTCCAGGAGTTTTCTTGCTGAGTCTCTTGGGTTTTCTATGTATAGTATCATATCATCTGCAAATAAGGATAGTTTTACTTCTTCCTTAACAACTTGGATGCCTTTGTTTTCCCTTTCTTGCCTTATTGCTTTGCCTAGGACTTCCAATACAATGTTGAATAGAATTGGTGATAGAGGGTCTCTTTGTCTGGTTCCCTTCCATTAGGGGAATGGTTTTAATCTCTCTCTATTGAGAATAATGTTGGCTGTTGGTCTTGCATATATGCCATTTATCATGTTGAGGAATTTCCCTTCTATTCGTATTTTTCTGAGAGTTTCTATCAGGAATGGTGTTGGATTTTATCAAATGCATTTTTTTTGCACCGTTGATATAATCATGTGATTCTTTTCATTTATTTTACTTCTGTGATGGATTACATTGATTGTTTTTCTAATGTTGAACCATCCTTGCAAACCTAGTATGAATCCTACATGGTCATGGTTTATTCTTTTGTTGATAGTTGTTGGAGTGTATTGGCTAGGATTTTGTTGGAGATATTTGCATCTATTTTCATGAGGGATATTGGTTTGTAGTTTTCCTTTTCAGTGGTGTCTTTGCTGGTTTTGGTATGAAGATTATGCTTGTTTCATAAAACAAATTTGGGAGGATTCCATCCTTTTCTATATTCTGGAATAGTTTGAGTAAGAGTGGTATTACCTCTTCTCTGTTTGGTAGAATTCTCCTGTGAAACTGTCTGGGACGGTCCTTTTTCTGTTGGTAGTTTTTTTTTTTATTTTTTTTTTATGATCTGTTCAAATCTTTTGTTGTGAGTCTGTTCAAATTATCTGTCTTACTCTGTGCTAGTTTAGGTAAGTAGTGTGTTTCTAGAAATCTGTCCGATTCTTCCAGGTTTTAAAATTTGTTGGAGTAGAGTTTTTCATAATATATTAATATTATCCTTTTTTTCAGTTGATTCTATTGTGATACAAGCCTGTTTCATTTCTTATTCATGTCATTTGCATCTCTCCTTCTTTTCTTTTGTTAAGTTTGCCATTAGTTTGTCAATTTTCTTAATGTTTTCGAACCAACTTCTAGTCTTGTTGTTTTTTTTTTATTATCTTTCTATTTTTTGTTTAAGTTATTCTTCTCGAAACTTTATTATTTGTTTTCTTCTGGTGACTATACACTTTTTTTGCTGCTCTTTTTCTAATTTTTAGAGGTGTTGTGTTAGGGTGCTGATTTTTGACTTTCTTCTTTTTTGATGTATGTATTTATTGCTATAAATTGCCCTCTAGTCATTGATATTGCTGTGTAGTAAAGATATTGGTATGTTGTGTTTTCCTTCATTCTTGATGCAAGGAAGTTTTTAATTTCATTTTTTATTTCTTCCATGGTACTCCATTTCCATGTGTTTGTTGTTTTTCCATTGATCTTCCTATTGTTGATTTTTAATTTTATAGGATTGTGATCTGAGGAATTGCTTCACTGTATTTCAGTGTTTTTAAATTTGTTGAGGCTTATTTTATGGCCTAACTGTATGATCTAACCTGGAGAATGTTCCTTGTGCACTGGAAAATAATGTATATTGTGCTATTGTTAGGTGAAGGGCTCTGTATGTTTATAAAGTCATGTTGGTTGATTGTATTGTTTAGTTTTCTTTGTCTTTGTTGTGTTTCTTTCTAGTTCTATTTTTTGTGAAAAGGGTACTAAAGTCTCCTACTATTACTATTGAGTCATCTATTCGTCTTTTTAATCTTGTTACAGTCTTTTTTATGTATTTTGATGCTGTTTCATTGGGTTCATAGGTATTTATTATGGTTATGTCCTCTTGTTTAATTGATCTTCTAATAATTATTTAATGCCCTTTCTTATCTTTTATGGTAGTTTTTGTCATATAGGCAATTTTATCAGAAATTAATATTGACACTCCTTTTTTTGGTTGCTGTTTGCTTGATATATATTTTTGCAACCTTTGACTTTTAGTTATTTTTGTCTTTGTGTCTAAGGTGAGTCTCTTGTATACAGCATATTGATCGGTCATGTTTTCTTATCCAGTCTGCAACTCCGTCTGTTGAGTGGTGTATTTAATCTATCTACATTTTGTAATAACTATCAATAAGTGTGAATTTATTGCTGTCATTTTGTTATGTGTTTTATTTGTGGTATTGCTGATTTCTTTGTTCCATATAATTTTCTGCACTGAGCTCACTTTCTTTATGAACTTTATCATTTCCTTCAATTACTGTTTCAGTATTTGCTAACTATTTGTGCCTCTCTTCCTTATTATTTTGATGTGATTTTACTATTTTTCTTTGAGGTTACCCTGGCTTTATTATTTTATTCCCCAGTTTAGAAAAGTCCATTGTATCTCAAAATTGTCTTGACTTCTTCTCCATTTGGAAGTTCTGTACCTATACAACTTTTTCCCTCTTTTTGGTGTGTAGCTGTTTTCATTTACCAATTGATATCTCTGGTTCTCTGTTTACAGTCTGTTGTTGTTGTTGTTATTTGCCATAAGTCGGCCCCGACTCCTAGCGACCCCTCCTTGGGTTTCTGAGGCAGTTATCACTACGGAAGTAGGATTGCCCAACCTTCCTTCTGAGGAGTGGCTGGTGGGTTTGAACCGCCAGCCTCCTGGTTAGCAGTCAAGTGCCTTAGGCACTATGCTACCAGAGCTCCCGTTTACAGTCTAGTAAGCTTATTTTACTTTGGATACTTGTATAACTGTGTTGGTTTCTGGATTATCTCATTATATGTGTTAATCATTGTTGTCTGCTTTTGTTCATTCTCTGTCCAAAGGATTCTCTTTAGCATGTCCTGCAAGGTTGGTCTGGTTTCAACAAATGCAATTAATTTCTGTTTATTTGGAAATGTCCTAATTTCACCATCATAATTAAGGGACAATTTTGTTTGGTAGGTAATTCATAACAATTACCAACAGGCAGTTTTTTTCCTTTCAGAGTTTTATATATATCATCCCATTAACTTCATGCCTACTTGGTTTCTGCTGAGAAATCAGAGCTTAGTCTTTTTCGTTGCCCTTTATAGGTAACTTTTCATTTTTCATGTGGCTTTTAGGATTCTTTCTTTAGCTGGCATTTTGGTGAGCTTTATTATGGTCTCAGTGGTTTTATTTTGGGGTCTATCTTGTTTGGGGTTTGTTGAAATTCTTGAATGGATATCTTCTCATCTTTCATCATATTAATTTTCTTCTAACAACTCTTCAACTATTTTCTCTGTGGTTTTATTTCTCTCTTCCTGTTCTGTCATTCCAGTCACACATGAATCTTACTCTTTTTTTCATTTTGTTTTGATCTTTTTTTTTTTTTTCCTGATTCTTTAACAAATAGTATTGAGGTATCTGTCTGCAGTCTCACTAATTCTGTCTTCCATGGATTCGATTCTACTTCTTTGTCCATTCAATGTGTTATCTGTTTCTGAAATATTACTATTAATCTTCTGGATTTCTATTGTTTTTGTATGGTGTTCAATTTTTCATTTATTTTGTCAGTTTGTTCTTGTATTGTTTCCCTAAATTGTTTTAGAGTTTTGTCCGTGTTTTCTTTAATATTTTCAATTTTTTCCTTATTTGTCTCTCAATCTGTTGAAGGTACCTAAATGTAATTCTTTTCCAATGCTGCTTCTTCCTCAGGGAAGATTTTTGGGTCTGTATCCTTGTCCTGTATTTGTACTACTTTATCTTATTTTTCTGTGTGAACTGGGATGGTCATTTGTCTTTGAGACATTGTGCTGTCATTGTATTTATATTTATTTAGTGATGGTATATTGATGTGATTTGCCTAGTTTTTATTATTATTATTATTATTATTTTGTTTTGATATATGAGTGAACAGGGTCATTGTGCTCCTCTATTCACCAGTTGGCAGCACTTAAGCACTCACCACCTGTATCATGGTGGGTATGATAGAGAATGAGAGTGTGCACAAAGATCTTTCTTAGCTGTTCATGAAGAGCAGTTGAGGATGAGAAGCACTGGATTGGCTGCCAGCTATTGCTGATCAGTTTATTCAGAAGCAAGTGGTAACCCTCACCCAATGAATGGTGATGAAGGAGGCGCAGGTATTGTTCAACTGTGTGGGCATGGTTGTTGTCTCTACCTGGTTAGACAACAAACAACAACAAAAAAACCCAAAAAATAAAAAGAAGAGAACAAAAAACTCAAACAGCAAAGATTGCAAAAAAAAAAAAAAAGAAAAAGAAAAATTAAAGAAAGAAAAGTCAATAAATGAAAAGAAAATGAAAGACAAAGAAAAAAGAGAAAAGAAAAAAAAAAAGCACACACACAATATCCAGGTGGTGTGAAAATAAGGAATAGAATAGTAAAGAAAATATGAAAAAAATTCAAAGGAAAAACAAGAGATGGGAAGAACCAAAAGAGAAAAAGAAGAAAAGAAAGAGAAAAAAATAGAATCAGGAAATAGGGGAAAAAAAAGGCAAGAACTAGGGAAGAAAAATAAAGAGGGAAAAAAAGGAGGATGAAAGAAAGAATAATTTTAAAACAAACAAATAAAAAAGTGTGTGTGTGCGGGGGTGGGGAGGTAGGGTATCCAGGTTCTGTCATGGTGTCCTGACCAGGATGGAATTCCTGTCAGTCCAGTAGATGGGTGGAAGTGATGGTTGCTGTGCTATCCTGAGCAAGTGGAACCTATTGTTAGGTTGCTGCTGGATTGGAAAGCTGCTTGCAAATATTCAAAATGTCTGTGCCCTCAGTACAGCCAACAATCCATAGCTGTTTGTCTCCTTATTCACTGTTTTCTTTTCTAGTCCTCAGCCACTAGTTCAGTAACCCATGCACTCTTCATCAAGCAAATCTGGTTCTCAGGTTACTATCCAGATTGGAACACCACTTGTAAATATTCTAATTGGCCATGCTGTTAGAACAGCTGACAGTCCACAGCTCAATTTATCTCCTTATTCACTGTTTTCACTCAGGTTCTTATACTAGTTGGTACTTAATCCACCTCCTTACCCTTCACTTCAAAGCTCAGGGTTTCAAGATATCTTCTGTATCTGTTTCAATTGTTTCTCATTTCTTTGTGGCACAGGATCTGTGTAGCTTGTCTGCCTATTCCGCCATTTTGCCAGAAATCTGTCTGACTCTTTTCTTTTTTTATTTTGAAGACCAAAATTATTACTATTATTTCATTAAAAACAGTTATAATAAAGACTTAAGGACAAAGAAAATCTCACTGAACTTGCTTCTATTTGATGGTGAAGAAAGTGGAGGATAATTTTCAAGTGATACTGCCTTGGAAACCCAAGGAGGGATTGCTATGCGTCGGATCTAACTTGATGGCAGTGAGTTTTTAGTTTCATCGTGGTATGGAGGAAAATTACTTATGTTGTTGTTGTTATTTGCCATCGAGTCGGCCCCGACTCATAGTGACCCCTCCTTGGGTTTCCGAGGCAGTATCACTATGGAAGTAGGAATGCCCAACCTTCGTTCCGAGGAGTGGCTGGTGGGTTTGAACTGCCAGCCTTCTGGTTAGCAGTCAAGTGCCTTAGGCACTATGCCACCAGAGCTCCTAATATCTCTGAAGGAAAAGTAAGGGGACTATATGAAATGTGGTTATACAACTATGATGAAAGTAGAAATTAGCTTTTTTTTTGCTTTCAAGAGTAAATATTACAACATTTCAGTAAAATAGAAATGTAAGACAGATATATGAATCCAATCATTTATATATTCATCTACTATTATCTCATCAGGTCATGCCTATGAGTGGAATGGATACTATCCAACAAAGCTTACAATCTGGGCTTTAACCTTGCATGGATATTCAACACTCAAACTACTTGACTTTTTTAATTAAAATAAAAGTATTTTCCTAATTAGCAGTACAAATGAAACTTAGGCCAGTGGAATAGTGTGAAAGACACCTTCAGGAAGAGCTGTGCAACTAACTTTCAAAGGTAACATTACCAAGTCTCGAACAATTAATTGTAAAGAACGTTTAAAGTAATTAATTACAGAGTGCAGTTGGTACAAATGGGTAAACACTTGACTGCTAACCAAAAGTCTGGCGGTTCAAAACTATCCAGAAGCACCTCAGAAGGCAGACCTGGCAATCTGCTTTTGAAGGTTCACAGCCTTAAAATTCCTGTGGGGCAGTTCTACTCTGCACACATGCAGTTGCCAAGAGCCAGAATTAATTTGATGGCAGCTAACAAGTTTATTTTACTAATATCCTGAAATGGAGCATCATGGATGAAATGAGTATAAATCAATTGTCTGGAGTTAAAGTTGCATGCAACATCCACATACACAATGAGTTCCAACTCTTCTCACAAAACCAAAAACAAAATGAAAGTCACTGCCATTGAGTCAATTCCAACTCACAGAGACCCCCATAGGTTTTCCAAAGCTGTAATTATGGAGGCAGACTGCTTCATCTTATTTCCTCAGAGCAACTTGTGGGTTCCAACCACCGACCTTTTGGTTAGCAGCCAAAAGCCTTAACCACTGATTCATATGCGTGATACACACGTTCTAACACACCTCATAACTTAACGAAGTCAGACATCTCTATCATAAGAATCCCTAATGGAACAGTGGTTAATGTTTTCAACTGCTAACTGGAAGGCTAGGAGCTCTAGTAGCATAGTGCCTAAGGCACTTGACTGCTAATCAGAAGGCTGGGGGTTCAAACTCACCAGCCACTCCTTGGAAGGAAGGTTGGGCAATCCTACTTCTGTAGTGATACCGCCTCGGAAACCCAAGGAGGGGTCGCTATGAGTCAGGGCCGCCTCTACCACACATAACAACAACAACTGGAAGGCTGGCAGCTTACAGCTACTGGCTGCTCTATGGGATAAAGATGTGGCAGTCTGCTTCTGTAAAGACTGCAGCCTTGAAAACCCTATGGACAGTCTGTCCTATTCTGCCCTATAGGGTTGGGCCAGAATTGACTGGAAAGCACACAACAATTATGGCTGGAAGAAGAAACTTTATTAAGATGGACTTACATTTTTAAAGGAGAAATAAATTGCTTTCATGCCCTTCACTTGGCATCATAAAAATTATTCTTTTTCTTTTTTTCAAAAAGGATTCTCCAATTTTGGTCATTGGCATTGTGTTTGCCACTTTCACCAGACATTTAACAATTACATTTATAAACTTGACAAGAGGCTTTTAGAAACTGGCTGAGAGTCTATGATTGGGAAATTTACTTTTTTTTTTTTTTTTTCCTTCTGTTTTCTCTTCATAATAAGATGTTTGTTCCTTGCTTGTTCCTTTCTTAACTGTGTTACTGCCCCAGGGAGCCCAAACAGTCATTGTGACCCCGCTGGCCTTGTTAGGTGTGGTAGAGCCTTGGAATCAGGTAATATTCAGACCAGCCAGAGCCCCATTGTCACTTTCTTTCACTGCTGCTTGCCATGGCTAGAAAGAAAAGGCCTCAGTAATTACTGCTTGAAAGGCAGGCACTTGAAAGGCATTTTTTAGTGATAGTGAAAGGAAGTTGAATTAATAAATATACCCCTATACAAGGACAGAATAAAATTTAAAAGGCCAAAAGGAAGTTTATTTTTAAAGGAATCATGTGCCCCCCACTTTTTTTGTGGTCTGGGCAGGCTTTCATAATTCTTTCTCCACACTGAAGTGAAAACAAATCCTTTTTCACTCTTTTCTAAAGCACTGTCTCATCTATAGCCATACAGACTCAGTGAGACATAATTTAGTGTAGGTACTCTTCTGACTACAACACATAATTTTCAGTGGTTATTTAACATATTACTACATAGAGAAATAGCCTGTCATCCAGGGTCATGCTCATAATCTTGAGAAAACAGACCCCTCTGACTCAGAGCAGACTAAACCAAGCAAGGGCTGCTCTAATTTGTCAGTTGAGATTGTGTTTCGCAAAATCCACAAGGGTTTTCCTTGTTTAGGTTCAAGGACTCGTGCCTCCTCTTCAGCTTATTTGATGATTGATTTTATGGATGAAATAATATACTATTGTTTTCACACATTGCCTATTCAAAAGAAAAATTTGGATGTTTGTAACAATACAAATACTTAAGTGAACTCTAGAACTACAAAAAATTTTAAAAGGGCCTGAGTATATATAAGTAGCAAAACTAGCAAAATCTGGCTAGCTTATTCTTTTACACTGGATGAAAAAGGCAGCATATGCTTCACCATTGATGATTTTGATTAAATTTCCTTCTAATGTAGCAATTTTACTCAAAATCATTGCTACGTATTCTGAAAATATTAGCCAAATATGAATTCTAGGTAATAGTACCCTGATGAATGCAAAATTTTGATATACTAGAACATAAATAAGACATGTACAATAGACTCTAATTAGCTCTACAGTGGGGAAATCTTATAAGAAATAAATTCATTAACTGCTTATATTATGCATGAATGTACACATTAATTTTTAATAGAATTTTAAGCATTGTTGTAGCTGTTGTCCATCGAGTCAGACCTGACTCATAGCGACCCCTCCTTGGGTTTCTGAGGCAACATCACTACGGAGGTAGATTGCCCAACCTTCCTTCTGAGGAGTGGCTGGTGGGTTT
>NW_006921687.1:3334120-3334972 GCF_000298275.1 Orycteropus afer afer
GATGTTTCCTGCATCATTCAATATTTTGCCCATAGAATCTCTCAATATTGCAACTTGAGGCTTAAATTTTTTCTTCAGTTCTTTCAGTTTGAGAACTGTACTCCAACAAATCTGAAAACCTAGAAGGAATGGACAAATTTCTAGAAACACATTATCTAATGAAATTAGCACAGACTGACATAGAAAGTTTGAACAGATCCATAATAGATCATATATATATGATATATATGATAGTATATCTATCTATCTATCTGTCTATCTATCTATATAGATATATATACTATCAAAAAAAAGTCCAGGCTCAGATGTCTTCACTGGTCAATTTTACCAATCATTCAAATATTCTTCAGAGAGGAGCTGACATCAATTCTACTTAAACTATTGTAGAATATAGGAAAGGAGACAATACTTCCAAATTCATTTTATGAAGCAAGCATAACTGTGATACCAAAGCTAGGCAAGGGCATCACTTAAAAAAGAAATGAACATAGATGAAAAAATTCTCAACATAATCCTAGCCAATAAAGTCAAACAACATATTAAAAAAAAAAGGACCAAGTGGGATTAATACCAGGTATGTAAACATTGTTTACCATTAGAAAAACAATCAATATAATCCATCACATAAATAAAATAAAGAAAACCACATGATCATATCAATTGACATAGAAAAGACATTTGGCAAAATACAGCACCATTCCTGTTAAAAACACTGAACAAAATAGGAACATAAGGGAAATTCCTTAACATAATTAAGGGTATATATGTTGTTGTTGTTGTATGCCGTCGAGTCAGCCCCGACTCATAGCGACCCCTCCTTGGGTTTCCGAGGCAGTAACACTATGGAAGTAG
>NW_006921687.1:3335072-3345357 GCF_000298275.1 Orycteropus afer afer
TTTTTTTTTATTATAAGTAATAGTGATTAACAACTCGATATAGAAATCTTTGGTGGTGGCTCAGATTATTTTCCTGGGATGAATTTTTAAATATGGGAGTAGTTCAAGGAAGAAGAACATTTTAACTCTTTTAAGAAGTATAGACTATTCCTTTTTTACTTTTGATTTGGAGCAAACACATGCAAACCTGAATTTCTTCATCAGTTTCAATTTTGTGGCAAGGATAAAAAAAACTTTAATAGTAAATTATATATATGTATACCTTAGTCTCCTGTCCTAAACCAAAGGTAAAAATGTTTTTGTGTTGTTTGCGTACTGCCTCAGCAGAACTAATACCATGGCTTGTGATTAGAGTAGCTGTGTGGTTGCTAAAATGCTACCACAATAGGCAATTAGTTCTCTTTCCCCTGATTGTAGTCACAAGTCTCCTGAGAATCAGCTCATTTCTATATGTTTCTAAGAAAAGCATGATGACACTTGATGAGGAATTACAGGAAGAAGCCTAAGGAGCTGAGACCAGTGAAAAAGTAAGATTGCATTTAGAAGGAAAGATAGAGACTGAAGCATTGTATGAAAGGGGTAAATGTTAGAAAAGCAAACTTTAGGGGAAAAGAAAGGAAGAATATGCCCATTGTCCCTTGATAGAACTCTATTATTTGGTACATACTGTGTCTCTTTGAAGCATGCAAAGGATTCAGGATACATTGGGGCATGAGAAGCTGTCACACCTCTTTCCCATCCTAAAAATAGATGGCCAAGTCATCACAACTTTAGTCTGTAAGTGTGGAGGTGATGTCCTGTTGAGGAGATGGCTTCTCAGGTGACAACTTCAGAAGAAGATTGCAAAGGCCTAAGAGCAGAGTGAATATTTTCTGGAGCAGATGAAGGCTGCAATGCACAGCTTGAAGCAAAAGTTTCACTTGAACTCAAATACCTTGCATTCAATTATTTATTCATGTAATAACTATGTGTTAAGTGATTAGTTTTGTCAGGCAGTACAATAACTTTTGTGCATATGAGTTTAGCAAAACCAATACAATTCTTATCTAATGGGGCTTAATTTTGAGGGATAGACATATATTGTTCAAACAGTCACATAATAAATGTATAATTGCAAACAAAGTGAAGGAATGATAGAAGTTTTTAAGTTTATATAGCAGTGGAGAGGCTATCATAGTCTAGGGAGTCAGAGAAGGATTCCCTGGAGAAATGATGCTTAAGAAAAAAAAAATGAAGAGTATGTAGAAAACAACTAGATGATATGTTGGATAGCCAGAGAAGGCCATAGAATTAATGAAAATGGTGGCTGTGTTAGGCTGGGTTCTCTAGATAAACAAAAATCAGCAAAGCTTATGTGTATGTGTGTGTGTGTGTGTGTGTAGAGAGAGAGAGAGAGAGAGAGAGAAATTTATCTTAAGAAAATGGCTCACAAATGTATAGAAGCCGGCAAGTCCAAAGTCCCTGGAGGAAACATTGGGCTGGAGGCAGCCTTAGCTTCCGCAACTGCAGGAAGCCGAGAAATTCAAGGCTGGCAGTCCGTACACTGGTTGTTGACTCCAACGAAAGACGAATCCAAGATCTCTAGGCTGAGCAGTTTGCTGCTCACTCACAGAAGGTTGTAGGAAGCACACCAGGGTCCCGATCCACAGAAGAATGTCTCTCTTCCCAGGATGTCCCTGGATATCCTGGAAGCAGGCCACATCCCTATGGAAACTCTCCTTGGGCAGATTGGCCACTCAGAACACAGTCATCCGATCCCATCATGGGAACAACCACACAGAACTGGGGTCTAGCTAAGTTGACACACAGCTCCAACTATCACAGTGGCAAAAAATTATTCCAGGCAAAGTATTGGCAAAGGCCCTGACATAGAATGAAAAGTAACATAGTCTAAAAAACAAATGACAACACCAGTGTAGCTAGATTGTAGAGTATAATTCTTGGAAAGGTCTGTATAAGCTTAACTGAAAAACAGGCAGGGCAAGAAGGAGACTTAGACTATCATGTTGTCCCCTACAGCAAAGACAAGTGAAAGACCAAGTGAAACAGATACAGATGACAGTATTGGAACCAAAAAATCAAAACCAAACTCACTGCTTGGAGTCAGATATGACTCATAGTGACCCCTCCTGGGTTTCCAAGGCAGTATCACTACAGAAGTAGATTGCCCAACCTTTCTTCTGAGGAGTAGCATACACAAATAAATAAATAAATAAAGGAACTCCTTAATACCTCAGAGACAACAGACAATATCAAACCCTATAAAGAAACAAGACAAGATGGCTCAAGCAAGTGACTAAAATAAAGGAGCAGAAAACTTTCCCGAGGAAGAGATAGTAATGGAACTATATGATAAGGAATTCAAAATACTTATATATAGTATCCTTAAAGAGGTCAAGGTAAACACAGACAAATCCAGGGAAAATGAATATAAAACTTTAGAGTGATTCAGGAAACAATATCAAAAATAAAATAAAATAAACAGACAATTAGCAACCATACACAGTGACTAGAAATCCAGAAGATTAAAAATATCAGAAATAATAACTCAATAGAACGTAACAGAAGTAGAATTGAATCAATGGAAGATGGAATCAGTTAAATGGAGGACAAATCTCTCAATATTAATTAGTTTGAGGAACAATCAGAGAAAAGAATGAAGAAAAATGAAGAAAGCTTGAGTTATGTGGGACACTATTGAGAGCAATAATCTATATGGGATTGGAATTTCAGAACAGGAAGTTACATACACACACACACACACACACAGAAATAATTTTTGAAGATTTGCTGGTAGAAACTTGTCTAATATCATGAAAGATGGGAAGGTTTCCATCCAAAGAACTCAAAAAAACCCATACAGTATAGAACTCAAAAGAAAGTCACCAAGACATATCATAATCAACTTTCCCAAACCAAAGGCAAATAAAGAATTCTGAGAATAACTTGGGAAAAATGAAATGAAATATCACATCCAAAGGGGCACCAATAATACTAAGCTTGGATTTCTTGGCAAAAACCACTCAAGCAAGAAGACAATGGGATGACATATATAAAACCCTGAAACTAAAGTATTGCTAACCAAAAATCATATATCCAGCAAAATTGTTGCTAAAGTACTATGGTAAAACTAGAACATTCCCAGATAAAGAGAAATTAAGGTAGTTTGTAAAAACAAGACCAACTTTACAAGAAGTAGTCAAAGAAGTC
Organism: Orycteropus afer afer; assembly: GCF_000298275.1. Classification (NCBI taxonomy): domain Eukaryota; kingdom Metazoa; phylum Chordata; class Mammalia; order Tubulidentata; family Orycteropodidae; genus Orycteropus; species Orycteropus afer. Next base: position 3,338,283 of record NW_006921687.1, read on the forward strand.
CTTTGGACAGAGAACTGACAATATCAAAAAATAATCTGAAATTAATATATATGACATAATCACCCAAATACTAACCCAGACAAAGAAATCTCAAAAGTAAAGTAAAGCCACAGAACTGAAAACAGAACCAGAGTTGTCAATTTGTAAATGATGACAACTTTAGAACAAAAATGGGGAATAAATGGTGTAGTCATAGGACTTCCATATAAAGAGGAAGTCAAGATTATATCAAGAAATAACAGACTTCTTTTAAAACTTAGGAAGATAAATGTAAAGCTCAGAGTAACCACAAAAAAGATTAAGAAATTTACTCACCAAAATAAAAAAGAAGAAAATCTTAAAGACTCAACAAAATCAATGACAATGAAGGAAATGAAAAGAAAATTTGTAAGCAAAAGCAGCACAGAAAATTAAGTAGAACAAAGAAATCAACATCACACACACACAAAAGCATAAAAACATGACAGTAGTAGATTTATCCCTATCAATAATTACACTGAATATAAATGGTTTAAATGTACCAGTTGACAGAGGGTGACAGAATAGATAAAAAATGTGACCCATCAATATATTGCTTACAAGAGAGATATCTTAGACACAAAGACATAAATAGATTAAAAATCCAAGGATGTAAAAATATATAACAAGCAAACAGTAACCAGTGAAGAGCAGGAGTAGCAATATTAGTCTCTGACGAAATAGCCTTTAAATAAAAAATCCGTAACAAGAGACAAAGAAAGGTATTATACAATGATTAAAGGATAATCCACCAAGGAGACATAATCATAGTAAACATAAACACACCCAATGTTAGAGCTCAAAATACATAGAACAAACTCTAATAGTATTGAAAAGAGAGATACACATTTCCACAATAATAGTAGGAGACTTTAAGACACCACTTTTGGTGTGTTAAATAAAATAGGGGATTCAGACGAGAATTATGAAGAAGGAGTTTAGCTCACTATTGGGACCCCTTGGCTTTGCAGTGAAAAGACCTGTATTAGGGAAGGAGGCATAGCTCTATTCAGGTTAGAGGGCAGGAGGCCAGTATTCCTAAAGGTCTCTCTTCAGTTTTCTCAGGAAAAACAAAGTGATTTATTCTTGCATAGGTAATATGCTCAACCTGGGCCTTTGTCCAAATTTCGTTAGCAGAGTCTCTCCTTCCTGTTGAAACCCATGGTAAGTAGTGTGACATTTCTATTTCCTTGCTGTAGTAGCCAGATAGCTGAGTAGAGGGGAAGAAAGGAAAATTCCATTCACTATATACATTTCTGTTATACTTCTGCCAGCCTCAAGTGAAACCTCAGGGCAAGTTACAAGCAAAGATGCCCACAGGAATATAAATGACTTTTTTTTTTTTCTTTTAGAAAGAAATGGCTCAGTACACAGATGAAAAGTACTCTCTTTGAGAGTGCTTACCTTGGGAACTCTATCAATTGGCACGAAGTACTCCACAAGACAGTATCTACATCCTACTTTGGTGAGTAGCAACCAGGGTCTTAGAAGCTTGCCAGTGGCCATCTAAGTAGCAACTGTTGTTCTTTCCCCATCTGAAGCAAGGAAGAGTGAAGAAAATCAAAGGCACATGGAAACAATTAGTCCAGAGGACTAATGGACCATGCAAAGCTCAGCCTCCATTACCCTGAGATCAGAATAACTAGATGGTATCTGGTTACCACTCTCAATTGCTCTGAAAGGGATCACATTAGGAAGTCCTGGAGAGAGTGGGAGAAAAATGTGGAACAAAATTCAAAATCATAAAAAAAAGACCAGGCTTACTAGTCAGATAGAGACTGATGAAACCTCTGAGACAATGGCCCTTGATTACCCTTTGGACTTGGAACTGAATTCCCTCTCATAGCACAATTTTCAGTCAAACAATAGACAAGTCTATAAGGTGAAAAATAACTCTAGGAAGATATTACATTCCTTAGAACAACTAACCATGCATGATATAAGGGACAGCATTTGCTGAAGTGCAAATTTCACAGGGCAGGAAGGGTTAGAAGAGGAGGAATGGAATGAGAAACACAGAGGGGGAAACAAGAGGAGTGTTATATTGAGGGGATGGCAATCAATGACATGAAACAAAAGGTGTGTGAGTTATTGAACAGAAACCTAATTTGCTCAAACCCAAATCACAATAAAAAGCTTTTTAAAAAAAGAAAAAGAAGAAGGGTTATTTCTTAGCCTGGTACTGGCCAAGCTTTGGAAACAATGTATTGTACCATCGATATTTACGTATGGCTGTGGTTTCAGGTGTAAGAAAATTAATGGAAAGACCAGAGCAGCTTCACTATCACCCTAGAGATTTAGGTCTACACTGGGGTGGGACTTAAATGAGGAAGAGGGGAATTTCGGCTGTGAAATTCCTCTCCTCATCCAAGAGAGGACTAAGATAAAGGAAAAACCTATGAACCATCACTTGAACCAATTATTTCCCCCAGATTTTAAGGTTTCTTGCATAATATGTTTGCCTATAGGGTTTTCTTCATATAAACTCACTGTTCTAGGGTTATGCAAACACCCAACTGACATTCTAGATATACACAATGAGATTTCTCTTCACTCTGATTGCTTTAGTGGGGTGAAGATTTTCATTGGAGTTTAAACAATCTCCCAGAAGTCAGCTGCAATAGGGCCAGCACAGCTCATAAATGAGCTAAGTGTAGTACTAAAGTCAAGGGCAAGTCTCTCTATGGCTTACAGCTATTGTTTCCTTCCAGGAAAAAGCAGATGGAAAGAAAGTTGTTTTTATGAATGTTGGTTATTTAATAACATGTTTGTCTTTGAGAATGTGGATTTAAACTAAAAAGCAAAATTTGTGTTTATAGAAATTATAAAATTGGCCCAATTATTTCCATTGCCACACACAAGAATTTCTGCATAGTTTTGCAACAGGTTTTTTGTAAGTAACTGAGACAGGCTTCAGTTCCACCTGAAATACATATCATTCCACCTTCAAGAATAGACATTCTAACCAGAAGAACTAGATGGTGCCCAGCTACCACTGTCAACCACTCAGAGGGGGATCTATGTAGGAGATCCTAGATAGAGAGGGAGAACAATGTGGAACTAAACTCAAAATCATTTGGAAAAAAAAGGAGGGGCAGTTTTGCTGGCCTGGTAGAGCCTGGTGGAACCACTGAGACTATGGCCCCTAGCTACCCTTCAGGTCTGGAATTGAACCCACACCTGTGGCTTCCAGCCAAACAAAAGACAGGCATATGAGTTGAACATGTACCTGAGGTAGATACACTCCTTGGAGAGAACAATCATGGGAGAAAGAAGGGCTGTTTATACACAGGGAGGAAGCTCAGGGGGTAGGAGGAGTACATGGAGGATGGACACAGGGCAGAAGTAACTATCTGGAGGAAGTGGCAGGGGAGCTATTGCATTGGGGTATGTTGTAGGCAATGTCATGAGACAAAGTGTGTGTTAACTGCTGTATGGAAAGTGAATTTGCTGTGTAAACTTTCACCCAAATCACACTTTAAAAAAAAAAAAGAAAGAATAGGCACTCTAACCTAGGAAATGATGCTCACTGGCTTTCAGTTCTGTGCTCATATTAAGTAATAGCCAACCAGTTAGTTCTACTTCAATGAGTCACAGTTTAACCACTTCTGCCTTCTTGAATCCTGTTGATTCTTAATCCACCTTCTGTTTTATGTTAAAATGACAGAATTTTTGCTTTCTTCCCTGCTTAACTGCTTCAGTTGAAAACATTTGTGTTAACTGAAAATATTCTTTTATCTCTTCTTCTGAAAAATATTGTCAGTAGATAGCATCATTATTTGGCAAACCCAGCAGACATGATTCTGACAGGGGCTTTTGAGTGAGTGGACTATGGTTCACCATAAGAAAGGGCCTGAATATAAACTGTCCATTCAAAAACCTGGGACTGCTAAGCTAGTCAACTCAAGGGATTTTTAGCCTCTTGACTCCCATGGTATTCTTGCAACTCACTCAAGAGGACAATAAGTATAGTTGCTTCTCACTAAGTTTCCGTTTAACATTGTTATTAATTTTCAATCACTTTATCATCTCCTTGCTGATATAACCTTCAACACCATCATTGTCCTAGGGCTTTTTATAACAGGTTTGGAGTACATTACTTCCACCTCTACTTTTAGGACTCAGGACCCTGGGGCTTAACACAAAGAATAGGTCCTGATTTCAGCAGTTAGATCCAGTCTATGGTGTCCCTCTCTTGGTATTTTTGCTTCTTCTCTTGTTCACTTCTGAGGCAATCATCTACTTTGGGGAACAAGCACATAATCAGATTAGTCCCAAATGGTGTTTTCCTTGTGATCTTAGAGTATAAATGGCTCTTAAAAGAACATGACACTAGATCTTTGAAAATATCCACTATTACTGCATTTACAGAAGCATAATTCCAGAAATTTTCTATTCAAGCAGGAAGAATAATGCCTGGAATCCATTCAGACTCTGGATGCTAGTTGAAGTCCCAGAGAAGGGTTTATTATAAAGATACATGTTTGTCTTTTGGGAACCAAGAGGGGAGAGAAATGTAACAGAGCTTGGAGGAACTAGAACAAGAAATTAACAAGCATTAGCATTCTTCATTTCATCAATGCTTGTCTTTGAATTCTGTGTCATTGCTCTTTCTGCAGGTTGCTTTTCTCTGCTTTTCCAGCCACACTGCAGAGATTGGCTGGCAGTTATTGCAGTTGGAAGGTGATAATTAATCACACCCTCTTTCCCCTCATGGGATCTGAACCAATTTTAGAGATGCAGGAATTAGATGGATAAAGACAAAAATATCAGCTTTATTCCTGGTAAGACTAGATTGGAGAATGTGGGCTGGATTTAGGACCAAATGGGCTTCGGACTACTTTCCCTCCTGCTCAGAGATACAGATCTCATCCCTGCAGGGATAGTCTCCCCAGGAAGCTTAGAGAAAGGAAGAATAGACAAGGCGAGTAGATCCTGGGGTGAGGAGCCACGTGTGTGCAAGGTTTTTTTAAACATTGTTCAAAAGAAAACTAAGGAATAATGAACATCAGAGTCTCACCATCTAGCCAGTCAGATAAATTAATTATATGTAAGGCACAGAGAGAGATACTGAAAATATTACTCTGGGTATATATTATTATGTACTATGTATTATTATTATTATGTAATATTTGATATAGTACTATGTATTAAAATAATCATTAATTAAGGAGACTTTATAATCTCCCACTTCAGTCATTTTAAGCAAAACGTAGACTCCGTGTTCTGCTTGTAAATAACTTGTAAAGTTATTATTATTCTTGATAAATCTAACTCATGTTCTGGCTTCTTCCAGTTCCCCTGGATGGCTTAGATAAATGTTGTGACATTGGGTGTACACTTATGAGAGAGTACTAATTGTATGACTGAGATTTATTGTTCAAAGAAGAAAAATCATAATACAACAAGTATGAGAGCAAAGCCTCTAGGTTGTTTATATTGAATATTTATAACTGGAGAATAAATTGGACTTCGAGAGTAAAATGCAGTGCCATTAAGTTACTTAGAGGAGAAGAAGGATAAATACCAAATTAAATAATTTAAAGAAAGAAAGAGACTAAGAGTGTTTGGGAATATGGAAGTGGTTAGTACACATAGAGAAAATTCTGACTTTTGCCAACATATGTACTGAGGTTACTAACTGTGATATCTGTGCTTATCTTCATGTCTATGGTATACATTGTAGATAGGTGAGGAAATTCTAGGAACAACATGTCTCTGACCAGCAGCAACAGCAGTGCACTGCTGCTGAGTGGGATCCTACTCACAGCGACCCCTCCTTGGGTTTCCGAGGTCGTATCAACTACAGAAGTAGATTGACCAGTCTTCCTTCTGAGGAGTGGCTGGTAGGTTTGAACCACCAGCCTTCTGGTTAGTAGTCAAATGCCTTAGGCACTACACCACCAGAGCTCTTAAAAACTCACTGCTGTCAAGTTGGATTCCACTCATAGTGATCCCTCCTTGAGTTTCCAAAGTGGTGTCACTACGGAAGTAGATTGCCCAATCTTCCTTCTGAGGAGTAGCTGGGGAGTTTGAACTGCCAGCTTTCTGGTTAGCAGTCAAATGTCTTAGGCACTATGCCACCAGTAATTTTAATTTTTCCTCATATCTTCTAGTTAGGATTAGGGATTTACTGGTTTGCCCATTTACTGGTTACTGGTTCAATGACAGAGTGAAATGATCATGGTTTGGTAAGCACTGACTGTAAAATTAGGGATGACTTTGGTAGAGTAATGCCTAAGGCACTTTACTGGTAACCAGAAGGCTGGTGGTTCAAACCCACTAGCCACCGGTTGGAAGGAAGGTTGAGCAGTATACTTCCGTAGTGATACCACCTGGGAAACTCAAGGAGAGGTCACTATGAGTCAGGTCTGACTCCACGGCACATAACAACGTTATTTTTCTTTTGACCCACAAAGTTTATGGTTATGTTAATCCTTTTGTGACCCATAAACATATAACGTGCACCTACATTTTCTGCTCCTCTGATTTAATCAGAAGCTGCAATCCCACTTTTAGTATGTGCTGCCACCTGGTGGGAGACTGTAAAATCGTGTGATTCTGAAGAAACAGGTCTTATCCCACCTATTCTAACACCAGAGACCCTTTGGGACAATATGGTCCAAGTAAGTGTGTGAAAATTCATATTATCTCAAAAAAATTCTTTTCATTACAAATTCCTTCCATTAATGAAAACACAAAGATTCAACAAAAAATTCAAAGCAGAAAATAATTCTTGAAAGCATTAAGTAAGCATTCCCTAAAGAAATAATAAAGATTCAAACAGAATAAATGAAATAGAAAAACAATAAAAAGAATCAACAAAACTAAAGTTGGTTCTTTGAAAAGGTTAATAAAACTGGCAAAACCACTGGCAAATTGAACAAAGGAAAAGAAAGATAAGATGCAGTTAAACACAGATAAGAAATACAAAGGGCACTGTAACAACAGAACCAACTGAAATAAAAAAGACAGTATTTGTTGTTGTTGTTGTTAAGTGCCGTCGAGTCGTTTCCGACTCATAGCGACCCCATGCACAGCAGAACGAAACACTGCC
>NW_006921687.1:3347713-3355634 GCF_000298275.1 Orycteropus afer afer
CTATGGAAGTAGGATTGCCCAACCTTCCTTCCGAGGAGTGGCTGGTGGGTTTGAACCGCCAGCCTTCTGGTTAGCAGTCAAGTGCCTTAGGCACTATATATATATATAATAAACTCTTCTTTAAGTTTTCCTTATTCATTGTCTAGTTTTCACATATATATGAGGTGATTGAAAATACCATGGCTTGGGTTAGGTACACCTTAGAAAGATGGAAGAAGAGTTGATGCCTTTGAATTGTGGAATTGGCTGAGAATACTGAAAATACTATGGACTGCCAGAAGAATGAACAAATCTCTCCTGGAAGAAGTGTGGCTGGAATGCTCCTTATAAGCGAGAATGACCAGACTTCATCTTACCTGGAGCTCTGGTAGCATAATGCCTAGGGCACTTACTGCTAACCAAGGCTGGTGGTTCAAACCCACCAGCCACTCCTAGGAAGGAAGGTTGGGCAATCTACTTCCATAGTGATAATACCTTGGAAACCCAAGGAGGGGTTGCTATGAGTCGGGTCTGACTCGACCGCACATAACAACAACAACACTCTGGTTATGTTGTCAGAATGGAGCAGTCCCTTGAGAAGGATATCACCCTTGTAAAGTAGAGGATCAATGAAAAAGGGGAAGATACTTAATGAGATGAATTTACACCAGGAATACAATTATGGGCTTAAGCATAGCCAAGATTGTGAGGGTGCATGACTGTGTAGTGTTTTATTCTATTCTATTGTACATCAGGTTGCTATGAGTCAGAGCTGACTTGATGGCACCTAACAACAACAACATACAAAACCAATGGCCAACATTATTGTCAGTGGACAGAGAGAGAGAGAAAGCTTTCCTGTTAAAAATGGATACAAGAAAAATTGCCTTTTATCACCACTCGTATTAAATATTGTGTTAGAAGTCCCTGCTAGAGCAATAAGGCAAGAAAGGGAAAAGAAAGTAAAGAATCGACAAAGAAGAAGTAAAATTATCTGTATTTGCAGATGATATGATCCTATGCATAGAAAATCCCAAAGACACAAGAAAATTACTGGAACTATTTGAAAGTTTCAGCAGCTTGGCAGGGTACAAGATCAACATACAAAAATTGGTCAGATTCTTTACATTAATGAATAGTACTCTGAAAAGGAAATAAGGAAAATAATACATGTACAATAATCACCCAAAAGGTGAAGTGCTTAGGAATAAGTCTAACCAGAGACAGAAAATATGTATACAAAGAAAACTACAAAAAAGTACTATAAGAAACCAAAAGAGGCCTATATAAAAGTCAGAATATGCCATGCTCATGGACAGGAAGACTTTAACATCATAAAAATGTCAGTATTCCAAAAGTGATCTACAGATACAGTGCAATCCTAATCCAGATTCCATCATATTTCTTTAGAGGTTGAAAAATTAATCATCAACTTTATATGGAAAGGAAAGAGACCTTGGATAAGTAAAGCATTACTAAAGAAGAAGAACAAAGAAGGAGACCTCACACTTTCCAATCTCAAAATCTACTATCCAGCCACAGAAGTTAAAACAGCCTGTTACTGGTACAACTGACACACAGGCCAATGGAACAGAATTGAGAAGCCAGAAGTAAATCCATCCATCTATGGACAGCTGATCTTTGATAAAGGACTGGAACTCATTAAACGAGGAAGAGATATTCTCTTTAGTAAATAGTGCTGGCAAAACTGGGTATCTATTTGCATAAAAATGAAACAGGACCCACAACTCACACCACATAAAAAATAAACTCAAGTTGTATCAAACACCTGAACATGAAACCTAAAACTATAAAGACCATCCAAGAAAGAACAGGGACAAACTTAAGGGCCCTAATACATGACATAAATACATTATTGAACATAATTAAAAATGTACAAAGATCCAAAGACAAAATAGATGACTAGGACTTCCTAAAAATTAGACACTTATGTGCATCAAAAGATTTCACCAAAAGAATAAAAAGAGAACCCACAGATTGGGAAAAAAAATTGTCAATGACATATTGGAGAAAAGGGTCATCTCTAAAATTTGTAGAAAACTTCAAAACCTTAACAACAAAATGGTGTTGCCCATTAAAAAATGGGCAGAGGACATGAACAGACACTTCACCAAAGAAGACATTTAGGCAGCTAACAAACATATGAAGAAATGGTCCCAATCATTATCCACTAGAGAAACACAAATCAAAACAACAATGAGAATCATATCACTTCAGCACTAATAGCAAAGTTCAAAAAAACAGAAAACAACAAATGTTGGTGAGAGTGTGGAGACTGGCACTCTCATACACTGCTGGTGGGACTGTATAAATGGTACAGCCACTGTGGATAATGGTATGGTGCTTCCTTACTAAGCTGGAAATATAAATACCATATAATATACTACAGTATATATCCTAGAGAAATAAGAGCCGTGACATGAACAGATATTATATGCATATTCATGTTCATCGCAATTAACATAGAGCAAATATAATATAGCAAATAACATATATAGTTATATATGTTTACATATATAACTGTTAACAATAACAAAAAGGTGGAAACAACCTAAATGTCTATCAACACATTAATGGTTAAGTGAACTATGGTACATACACACAACAGAATACCTTATCCACAAAATAGAATACCTTATTTGAAAGGGGTCACCCAGCTTAGAGTAGTAAGGCAGTGCCCCAATAGCCTTATCCTACCAAATGTCTTATCCACTATGCCACTAGAGCTCCTTAAAACAGAATATTATGCAACTTTAAAGAACAACAATGCATCTGGATAAACCCAGAGGACATTATGCTGAGTGAAATTGGTCAATCAAAAAAGGACAAATATATTATGAGACCACTATTGTAAAAAGTCAAGAAAAGAGTTTCACACACACAAAAAATGAAATATTCTTTTATGGTTACTAAGGTGGAATCTGCCCATTGGTCAAATATTTATTCCACAAATATCTCTAAGTGCTCTCCTAGGTATTGAAACAATTTTCATATTTTATATAATTTTTTAAATAAAAATGGATAGATGATAGACAGTTAGGATATATATTGCAAGCCCTCAGTATATAACATATTCTGTGTCCTATTCAAGTGATATTTCTTTATTTTTTTTCATAAGAACTTTAATTTTCCCAGAACCCTAAGAATATGCAAAGTTCCTATATTGGACGTGATGGCAATTAACAACAGTAACACGTTGGGACTCATGTTGGAGCTAGGCTTAATTTTCTGCTGTTGATTTGACTTACTTTTTTTCTGTTGATTTGAATTTTGGATCATATAGATTATATAAACACAAACTCACTGCCACCAAGTTGATTCTGACTCATGGTTAACCTATAAGACAGAGTAAAACTGTCCCATAGGGTTTCTAAGGTCCTAAATCTACAGAAGTAGACTGCTTCATCTTTCTCCTGTGGAGCAGCTGTTGGGTTCAAACCACAGACCTTTTGATTAGCAGCTGAATGCCTTACCTACTGTGCTACCAGAGCTCCTAGATTATATAAAAAAGGTTTCCAAATATTAGTTTATATATCCCTGCTTTCTAGTACTAGTTATGCCACCATGGAAAATGTAATGTGTCTTGGCATTCTGTAGGACAGGACATGAAATTTTACTTTGATTATTTCCCAGTTTCAATGACTCTATAATGCCTTAAAAATGTAAGATTCAAAATACTTGGAGGATAAATGAACAAAATATTTGAAAGTACTCAACAGCTATGAGTGAAGAAAGCATACTGCTTACTAACAGAGATGAATGAAATTAAAGATAAATGGGCATGATCAACAAACAACAGCTAAGAATGTGTATATTTGTTTTAAGGACTCTAGAGAAATGAACATGGTGAAATTATACAAAAAGTATATCACAGACTAATTTAATTTAGAAAATAAAATGATCAGAATATGAGATGAAGAGGAAAATTTAGAATACAAGTGAACAATAAATATAGGATGGAAATATCACCATTTGGAAGATTTGAAAAATAAATTAGCAACTTAATGAAAAAGCAACATAGTGTAAGAATAAATTCATCTTAATATTATAAGAAGTTAAAGGTAACAGGTAAAATTTTTAAGGATAATATTTGAAAGATGAACAGTATACTACATATTTTATAATTGCCACCTAAAGTCAGAGAAAAATAATTTTTAAAATTCAGAGTGTAAGAGCTAACCTTCCATGGAGAAGTGAATAGAGTATACTTGAATCTAAGACAGTTGATGCATTCTCTTGATCTCATTTTAGAGTTACAGTTTCTTCTTGGCTAGAGTTAATTGCAAAAAAAGCTCATGTTGGTTGAGGTCTCTTGTCACTGATCCTTAGTGCAGCAATTCCAGGGAAAGACTATTTCCCTCCCTAAAGTCTTGTTCCACAAAGAAAATCAAACAACAGGCAGATGACAATCTTTGGTACGTACTGGGATTCAAGACAAAATTTGGCATCACATGATGTAGCTGACATAATTTCAATATTTCTCACATTCAGTCTTTTTTGTAGATCTCTTTTGGATGGTTCCTTTCTGTGAGAGAAAGAGAAAACAAGAGAAAGGTGAAGACATAGTGGTGTTCCAGCAAGATGGCATAATAGGCAGACAAGCTACACAGACCATCTGCAACAAAAAAAGGGAAGACAGTCAAAACCAACACAGACAATGATCTTCAAACTCTGAGCTTTTAAGGGAAGGAGAAAGAAGTGGATTAAATACCAACTAGTAGAAAAACCTAAATGAAACAGTGAGTAAGGAGACAAACAGAGCTGTGGACTGCCGGCTCTCCTGAGGGCACAGCCATTTTGAATATTTCCTGATAGCAACCTAAGAATTAGTTCTGCTCACCAAGGCTGCATGGGCAAGGATTGCATTGGTGCCTGATGACAAGAAGGTAGAATATAGAGAAGGGGACAGGTGGCCCTGTGGACTGCCAGAGGCTATCCCAAGGGCACATCCATTTTGGATGTTTCCAAGAAGCTGGTACAGCCTTTTCAAGTGTGTTCCAGTTGGCCTTCTTGCTTGAACTGAAACCTGGGAGTGTGATCTTCCTGCCAAGGACAATTTGGGCAACCACTGGAGACTAATGATTGGAAAGGTGCGATAGTCTCTTTGTTACTCTTGTGTCCCATGCTTTCTTAGTGAACAGGGGTGTGGCCATCCCCCTGCCTCCACCCACCTTCTTGATCTGTGGGGGCTCCATCCTGGTTTTTGCTCTTACAAAGCCTGGGTGTCATGCCTTGCCCCCTACCCACAGTTTTGTTTTGTTTATTTGTTTTTAAATTATTCTTTTTATCTTCCTCCTTTCTTCCTTTTTATTTTTTATTTTTCCTGTCTTTGGTTCTTGGTTTGTTTTTCTTTTTTTCTCTCCCTTTTTCATGGATCCCCTTTTCCTGGTCCCTTATATTTTCTTCCTTTTGGTTCTCCCAATCCTTTGATTTTCCTTTTGCAGTTTTCCCTAATCTTTTACTCTTGCTCTTTTCTCTCATTCTGCCTTCCTCAGATTGTGCAGCATATTTTTTCTTTCTCTCATTCTCTTTCTTTTATTCTTTTAAAATATATCTTGAAATTTTTTCTTCTCAGGTATTGCATTTCTCTTTTTTCTTTTGTGATTGTTCCTGTTTACTTATGCAGTTTGAGTTTTCTGTTCTCTAGATTTTATTTTTTTGGTGCTTTTTTTTTTTTTTTTTTTGTCTGAGTGAGAGACAACAACTGTTCCCACACAACCCAACAATGTCTACACCAACTGCAGCCCCACCCACTAAGTGAAGCCATCACTGCTTTTGAACCAACTAACCAATAGATTGCAGCCAATATCAGCTCAACTCACCCTCAACTGTTCTTTATGAACAGCTAACAAAGATCATACACAAACTCTCATTCTTAACACACCCATGAGGAGACAGGTAGTGAGCATCGAAGTGCTAACAGCTAGCGAGTACAGGAGCACAGTACCCTATTCACACAGATATATCAAGACAAAATAAAGGGAAAATCACATCAGCATACAACCACAAATTAAACATAAATACAAAAATACCACTTTGTCTTGTAGACAACAGATCATCACAGCCCACACAAAAAAGCAAGATGAAGTAGTTGAAACAAGGGACCAGGATACAAACCCAGAAAACTTTCCTGAGGAAGAAGGAGCATTGGAACTACCTGATAAGGAATTCAAAAGAATTATATTTGGATACCTTCACCAGATTGAGAGACAGATAGAGGAACACTGGGAGGATCAAGAAAAACACTGACAAAATAAAGGAAAGCACAGACAAAACTCAAGAACAATTTAGGAAAACAATACAAGAACAAATTGACAAAATAAACAAAAAATTAGAAATTGTATAAATACCAACAGAAGTCCAAAAGATTACTACTAAGATTTCATAAATAGATAACACATTGAATGGACAAAGGAGTAGAATTGAATCAATGTAAGACAGAATTAATAAGACTGAAGACAAATACCTCAATACTACTTTGTTAAGGGATCAATGAGACAAAATTTCAAAACATAATGAAGAGAGCCTAAGATTCATATGTTGTTGTTGTTGTTATGTGCTGTCGAGTCGGCCCCGACTCATAGCGACCCCTCCTTGGGTTTCCGAGGCAGTATCACTACGGAAGTAGGATTGCCCAACCTTCCTTCTGAGGAGTGGCTGGTGGGTTTGAACCGCCAGCCTTCTTGTTAGCAGTCAAGTGCTTTAGCCACTATGCTACCAGAGCTCCTATGATTCACATGGGATATCATTAAGAGGAATAACCAACATATAATCAGAATTCCAGAACAGGAAGGGACAGATAAAACCACAGAGAAAATTGTCAAAGATTTGTTGGGAGAGAATATCCCTAATATGATGAAAGATGAGATATATCCATTCAAGAAGTGCAACGAACCCCAAACAGGAGACAGCCCAAATGAAAATCACCAAGACATACCATCATCAAACTCACCAAAACCAAAGACAAAGAAAGAATACTGAAAAAGCAGCATGGGAGAAATGAAAAGTTACCTACAAAGGGCAACCAATAAGACTAAACTCTGATTTATTGGCAGAAACCATGCAGGTGAGAAGGCAATGGGATGATATATATGAAACCCTGAAAGAAAATAATCTCCATCCAAAAATTACATACCCAGCAAAATTGTCTATCGAATATGAGGGTGATTTCCAGATAAGCAGAAATTAACAGAATTTGTTAAAACCAGACCAACTTTGCAAAACATGCTAAGGGTCATCCTTTGGACAGGGAAAAAACAACAGCAAGCAGCAACCAGTGATTAACATACATGACTACATAACTCAGAAATCAACAGAGTTATGTAAGTATCCAAAGTAAAATAAGCTTAAAAGATTATAAACAGGGAACTAGAGACATCAATTGGTAAAAGAGGATAACTAAAAACCAAAAAGAGGGGATAAATAATGTAGTGACAGAACTTCTAAATGGTGAGGCAGTCAAGACAATTGCAAGATAGAAGAGACTGTTTTAAATTTTGGGGACAAAAAATTATAAATTACAGGGTAACCTCAAAGAAAAATGATAAAAGTTCACATCAAAATAAAAAAGAGGTGAAGCAAAAGTACTTAGCAAATACTAACACAACAACAACAAAATCCATTCAATGCAGAAGAGATAGTCTCTTTATAAATGTTGGTGTTGTTGTCAGGTGCTGTCGAGTTGTTTCAGACTCATAGCAGCCCCATGCACAGCAGAACGAAACACTGCCCAATCCTGCGCCAGCTCCATGATCCCTGCTATACTTGAGCCCATCATAGCAGCCACCATGTCAATCCATCTCTTTGAAGGGCTCCCCCTCTTTAGTCGACCCTCCACCCTACCAAGCATGGCATCCTTCTCCAGGGAATGGTCCCTTCTGACAACATGACCAAAATAGGTGAGATGAAGTCTGGCCATTCT
>NW_006921687.1:3357654-3361252 GCF_000298275.1 Orycteropus afer afer
TTTGATAGCCTTCTAACCTAACCGGACTATTCATAAAGTTGTGCGGTAATGTATCAAACAGTGTTTCTCTGCTATTCATAAGGTTTTTCCTGGCCAAATCTTTGAGAAGTGGATGGCCTCTTCCTTCTTCCTAGTCTGTCTCAGTCTGTAAGCTGGGCTGATACCTGTGTACCATGTGCATCCCTTGGGTTTGAAACACCAGTCGCTCGCCTCAAGACTCATATCAACACGTTACCATGTTAGGACAAACCGACAGACAAGTTTGTTTCCCTGTTGGAAACCTCTCATACCACCATTACCTGGGTCCCTGTGGCTGACTCCTCCTTTGTCCAGATCCTGGACCTTTTAATCCCCTTTCTCCTGCTCTCCTACCCTGCTGCTTTGGGCATGTGAGGTATGTACACTAATGTTCACAAATGGTGCTGGGAAAACTGGATATCCATTCGTAGAAAAATGAAACAAGATACATACCTCACACCATACATGAAACTAACTCCAGAAGGATCAAAGACTTAAATGTGAAACCTAAAACTATGAAGTTCATCAAAGAAAAAATGACCAAACTTAGGTGACCTAATTATGGCATAAATAGACTACTGAGCATAACCCAAGATGCAGAAACAACAGAAGATAAACTATATGATTGGGGACTTCTAAAAATTAAACTCTTACATGCATCAAAAGACTTCTCCAAAAGAGTGAAAAAGAATCTACAGAATGTGAAAAAAGTATCTGGCGATGACACATCAGACAAAGGATTTATCTCTAAAATTTATAGAAAACTCCAGCACCTCAACATGAAAAGACAAACAATCTAATTAAAAAATGGGAAGAAGACATGAATAGACACTTCACCAAAGAAGACATTCAGGCAGCCAACAAACACATGAAGAAATGCTCACAATCATTAGCCATTAGAGAGATCCAAATCAAAACAAATATGAGATATCATCTCACCCCAGTATTGATAGCAAAGTTCAGCAAGACAGAAAATAACAAATGCTAGTGAGGATGCGGAGAGATTGGGACTCTCATACACCACTGGAGAGATAGTAAAATGATGCAACAACTGTGGAAATTGGTATGGCAATTCCTTAAATGTTGGAAACAGAAATAACATTTAATCCAGCAGTCTCATTACTAGGCATATATCCTAAATAAGTGAGAGGCAGGACATGAACAGATATATGTACACTTGTGTTCATTGCAGCACTATTCACAATAGCTGAGATGGAAACAGTCTAAATTCCCATCAAGTTGAGGAATGGGTAAGCAAATTGTGGTACGTACACACAATGGAATACTATGCAACCCTAAAGAATAATGTAGCAACTGCAAAACACCACATAATGTGGATGAACTTGGAGGACATTATGCTGAGTGAAGTAAGCCAATCACAGAAGGACAAATATTGTATTAATCCACTATTGTAAAAAGTCAAAGAAAGGTTTATACACAGAAGCTAAATTTCTTTATTA
This sequence comes from Orycteropus afer afer, assembly GCF_000298275.1. Classification (NCBI taxonomy): domain Eukaryota; kingdom Metazoa; phylum Chordata; class Mammalia; order Tubulidentata; family Orycteropodidae; genus Orycteropus; species Orycteropus afer. The sequence continues at coordinate 3,359,133 of NW_006921687.1, forward strand.
GTTACCAGGAATCAAAGGGGAATCTAGGCAAAATTCCTAGATAGGTTGAAATACACACACACACACACACACACACACAGAGAAACATATATATATACACCAAATATATATATATACACCAAAGTTTATTAGTGATTATGAGAGGTAGGAGGGAGGGGGAAAGGGGAAGCTATTGTTTGTGGGGCACTGAGTTTATGATAATGGTAGTATAATATTTTTGAAAAGGATAGCAATAATGGTGGCACAACATGAAAAATGTCATCAATGCCCATGAGTAAATGGGAAAGTTGTTATGATGGTGAATGTCTTGTCATGTATGTTTTCAACACAATAAAGGTGGAAAAAAAAAAAACGTCAAAAAGAAAACAACATAAGTGAAGCATTAAATATTTTTCCAAATTCAGAATGAATATAATAGTTATAAATTGTTTTAAAACCCAGACCATTCTGTACAAGTGAGGCAGAATTTAGTGTGTCCTGGGAAACAGTGCCAAGGCTCAAGGTGTGTAACTGTGGGACCATGACATCCTTTCTCTTCCAGGCTATAGAAGGAGAAGTGGGACTTCCCATTGCAGTGCATTACTGTGGCAGGATGAGCTGGGTCTGCACTTGATGAAGGTAGTGGAAACAGTAAATGCTGAGGGCACAGTGAATCCCAGGCCCACTGAAGGAATTAATGTTTCCTAACCTTCACAACAATAAGTTTGAGATGTAGCCCCTCTTGCCCCACCCCTCAACCTCAGAGACTATCTAATCTGTTTCTCATCTCAGGAAGTAATATTAAAGATTTTCATTAATTGATTAATGTCTGCCATTGAGCTTTACAGTAGCTATTTTCCCTTATAATTTAAATCCTATTCTTTAAATTCTTTTCCTCAGTTTTATATAAAATGGAAGACAACAATAATAATATTTAGAGGTAATATTTATTACCTATTATGTACTGATAATTATTCCACGTGTATTATTGAGATTGCATCTTCCAATCCTCAAAACAATACTAAAGAGTGTTTCTTTATTAGCTGCATGCTTATAGATATGAAGTAAATAACTTGCCCAAATTGCTGGTAAGGATTCACAGCAAATACATTCTGATTCTCTTTAACTTATCACTTTTGCCACTGTTTTTGTTAAATTAAATCACATTTGTTTAAATTAAGCATTGTACTAGGACCGGAGAATGCAACAGTGAATAAGATATTCTCATAGTTTACAGACTATATATCTAAAAAATAAATATTTCATTAACAAATATGGATTGAATTAGGAGAGACCAAGTGTAAAAACCTTCACATGCAATTAAAATCCTGTCAAAGATAATTCAAAAATGGTTGCTGTAATATATTGACATAGAACTTCCAGAAATGCAACCTGGATTCAGAAGAGAATGTGGAATGAGAGATATCATTTCTGATGTCAAATGGACCTTCGCTGAAAGCAAAGAATACCAGAAAGATGTTTACTTGAGTTTTATTGGCTATGCAAAAGCATTTGATTATGGATCATAACAAATTGTGGATAACATTAAGAAGAATGGGAATTCCACAACACTTAATTGTACTTATGAAGAACCTGTACATAGACCAGCAGGCTGTCATTCAAACAGAACAACGGGATACTGCATGGTTTAAAATCAGGAAGGTAGTGTGTCAGGGCTGTATCCTTTCACCATACCTATTCAATCTGTATGCTAAGCAAATAATCCAAGAAGCTGGAGTATATGAAGAAGAATGTGGCATCAGGACTGGAGGAAGACTCATTAACAACCTGTGATATGCAAATGATGCAACTTTGCTTGCTGAAAGTAAGGATGACTTGAAACACTTACTGATGAAGATTAAAGACTACTGTCTGCAGTATGGAGGACATCTCAACATAAAGAAAATGAAAATCCTCACAACTGGGACAATAAGCAGCATCATGATAAATGGAGAAGAGATTGAAGTTGTCAAAGATTTCATATTACTTGGTTCCACAATCAACACAATTGGAAGCAGCAGTCAAAAAATCAGATGACTTATTGCACTGGGCAGATTTGTTGCAAAAGGCCTCTTTAAAGTATTGAAGAGCAATACCTCAATAACAAAAAGAAACAATCCAATTAAAAAATGGGCAGAAGA
>NW_006921687.1:3368251-3372108 GCF_000298275.1 Orycteropus afer afer
TGAAAGTACCATGGACTGCTAAAAGAACTAACAGATCTGTCCTGCAGGAAGTGCAGGTGGAATGTTCCTTGGAAGTGAAATTTGCCAGACTTCGTCTCACCTACTTTGGTCATGTTGTCCAGAAGGGACCATTCCTTGGAGAAGGATGTCATGCTTGGTAGGGTGGAGTGTCGATGAAAGAGGGGGTGGTCTTCCACGAGATGGATTGACACGGTGGCTGCCATGAAGGGCTCAAGTATAGCAGGGATCGTGGAGCTGGCGCGCGATTGGGCAGTGTTTCATTATGCTGTGCATGGGGTTGCTATGAGTCAGAAATGACTCCACGGCACCTAACAACAACAACAACAAATGTTTCAGTTACTTTTATTTTTTATGAATAATATAAAAATATTGTGTAGGTTATAAAAATGAATAAATACTGATAAGACACCCACAGTGTCTGGAATATATTGTATCTGTATACTTGCAAAACTTTTGGATTAAGAAATATAAATATTTTTTCTTTTAAATAATGTAATTTAGATTTTTCTTTTTCTTTGCAAATAAAAGATGTTGCTTATTAATGTGAAACTGTCTCAGACAATAGACTAGTTTCACTGTCAACTGCCACTTATAAAGTGTGACCTGGGACAAATCTCTTGATTTTTTGGTCTCAGTTTCCTTTGTAATGTTATAATAATTATTCTACCTTTTTTACAAGATTGTGATGAGGATCAAATGAGATTATGTTTTATAAAATGCTCTGAAAACCACATTGTATCTATCTAATAGAGTGTTGCCAATATATAAACTAAATAAGCAAATTGTTCATCCTATAGTGACGAGCACATAGTAGTAGACAATAAATATAGGTCTCATTATATTAGAAATGAAAAATTAAAGGTATTTTGTACAGAAGAATTTGAAAATAAATACCATTTCCAAGGAAACAAACTTTGAAATTGAGAGCTAGACTGATTATTTCCTTTCTAAAGTTCTATGTGGATATAATTAGATGTAACATCAACAGTTCACGTACCAATGTGAGAAGGTAATGTTTACTTTCATGTTCCTCTTGCAATTCCTTCTCCAGTGATGCTTGGTGAGTTAGGGAAAGGTGAAAAGAAACCCTAAATGCTATTCATTAAACTGTGAGTAAGAGGTTGGAATGCCTTTCATTTTATATATATATATATACACATAGTTGGTTTCTCTGTTACCTATTTGGAACAATGCAAGAGTCACATCAAGCCACACTTATGAGTATTAAAAACAGAATAGAAATCATTAAATGTGATTTCAATTTTTCAGGTAAATTTTTCTTTTTAGAAACTTTGGAATCAGAACTTAAAATGAAAGTGAATATTAAATTAAATATGAAGTCTTCCAAGAATTATTTATCAGAAAGAAAACAAAATGTGAAACTTGAGTAAGCTATAAGCATTAAGAATATCTTCTTTAGTTACTCAACAGAAGCAACACACTCTTTTACTTGAATTCAGCTATGAATAATATGCCTTTTATATTGAAATAACATTTCCTTAAAAATTTTCTTTTATTACTTTAGGTAATAGAATCATCCACTGAAATATCATCTCATCATTCTTCTTAGCAATGAAAGTCATCCAGTCCTTAAAAATTATACCAATGAGCAATTATTTTTTTCTCATCATTATATTTTTCTCATTATTCTTAAATTTTACTAGTGTTTGTAACATGGACTAGGAAACATGACAAAGTATATATTTTGTTCAGTATAAAATATATTCCTGGATATACCATTTATATCAGAAGGAAGGTTGGGCAATCTACTTCCGTTGTGATACTGCCTCGGCAACCCAAGGAGGGGTCGCTGTGAATCAGGGCCGACTTGATGGCACACAACAACAACATACCATTTACATAAACTTCAATGTGAATAATCCTCTGGAGTTGTGCAATGAGGTGATTCTGCTACTCTCTGAGGATGAGATAGTAGTTAACTGCTCAGATGGGGAGCTGAAATACCTGAATTCAAATTCTAGATAGTCCATGCTAGCTGTGTGCTTCACTTTCCTCCACTGTAAAATAACTTGTGGCTATTTGGCAGTTCAAACCCACCAGCCACTCCTCGGAAAGAAGGTTGGGCAATCTTCTTCTGTAGTGATACTGCCTAGGAAACCCAAAGAGGGGTCGCTATGAGTCGGGTTTGACTCGACAGCAGTGAGTTATCTTTCTATTCATGGTGATGTTATTTGTTACAAAGTTGAACTACTGGACAGGGTTTTCTTGGGTGTAACTTTTATGGAAGCAGACTGGCAGGTCTTCCTTCCATGGTGCTGCTGGATGGGTTCAAACTACCAATCCTTAGGGTAGTAGTCAAGTGCAAACCATTTGTGCTACCCGGGGACCTATAATGGAATTGACTTGATGGCAATGGATTTTGGGATTTCTTTTTCGGTTATCACTCTGTTACTACTAATATCATATCCAATTAATTATATCCTTAGTGTTTAGCATACAATATATGCTCAATTATTATTTATAAAACTAATTAAGAAGAAAAATAAGTACTTTCCTGTTTCTTGAATTTTTAAGAAACCTATCATAAATTATATAGAAAAATAAACATTATTAGGGTCATGATTTTGAGTCTGTCCAATAAGTTGGTCCAATATGGTTTTTAGAATCTTTGTTCTACCTCCTAGTGAGGAGTGCCTGGAGTCTTTAAAGCTAGGGAGCAGCCATCCAAAGTACAACAATTGTTCACCATTTGACTAGAACAAGAGAGAAAGAAGGAGACCTAGGAAACAGAAAAGGAAATGGAATAAAAAAATGTGGAACAAAATTTCAAATTCTTCTAGAAACAGAATTATTGTACCCATTTGTCTGGAGGAACCCCTGAATCTATCACCTGAGATAATTAAGTCTTGAACTGAAACTATCCCATGAAATCATCTTTAAACTAAACAACAGTTAGGTCAACTAGTAAAGAATGTTCATCTTGAGAAGTATACTCTTTTAAAGCCGCATCTATATGTGATCCAAATGATAACAGTAAAACAGAGGTGAAGTTTATAAGGAAAGGAAGATCAAGGGTAAGATTTCTTAAGGGTCTACTTCATCTGATGATGTTTTAAGTGCATTTATTTTTCCTAGTTGTGTCAGATCCAACTCATAGCAACCCCTCCTTGGGTTTCTGAGGCAGTGTCTCTACAGAAGTGGATTGCCCAACCTTCCTTCCAAGTAGTGGCTGGTCGATTTGAACTGCCAGCCTTCTGGTTAGCAGTCAAATGCCGTAGGCACCACGCCACCAGACCCTCCAATAACTCTCCAAGAGTTGGGTGTATTATTCCTATGGAGATGGAGCATCTGAAACCCAGATGTATTAAGTATCATGCCAAATTACAGAGCTGTAGTATGAACTGACGTGGGATTCAGTTAATGCTTGAATAGTGCCAATTTATGGTCATAATTCCATGTTACCCAAGAAGTTGAACAACAATGAAAAACAACACACTTGATTTATTATGTTTGTAATAAACTTAGAATGAATATTAGGCTTCTTTCTGAATTATTTCTGAGTTCTTCTTTATGTTGTTGTTGTTGTTAAGTGCCGTCGAGTCGTTTCTGACTCATAGCAACCCCATGCACAGCAGAACGAAACCCTGCCCGATCCCACACCAGCCCCACAATCCATGCTATACTTGAGCCCATCATCGCAGCCACCATATCAATCCTTCTTGTTGAAGGCCTCCCCCTCTTTCATCGACCCTCCACCCTACCAAGCATGACATCCTTCTCCAGCGAATGGTCCCTTCTTACAACATGACCAAAATAGGTGAGACGAAGTCTGGCCATTCTTGCTTCCAAGGAGCATTCTGGCTGCACTTCCTCCA
>NW_006921687.1:3373278-3374197 GCF_000298275.1 Orycteropus afer afer
GTTTGTCCTACTGTGGTGACATGTAGACGTGAGTTTTGAGGCTGAGCCTCTGGTGTTTAAAACCCAGCGAGATGCACCTGGTGCATAGGTAACAGACTTCTTCTTTATAGTAAAATTATATTGTTAGTTAATTTCACAAGACTATGAGAATGCATTAAGTAAATCTGACTTTACACTTAATGATTTTGGCATTTCAAATTACAAGTAGAAGTCAATTTTTTTTTTTAAGGTGACATTTCCACTGCATGGGTTGCTAGCCATTCACAAAATCCATGCCATTCTTTTCTTTCGAGGCTCATGACTAGACTACACTTCCCAATGTCCTTTGTATTTAGTTATAGTTATGTGAGTAAATAGGAGCCCTGGTGGCAGAATGATTAAGTGCCGGGCTGCTAACCTGAAGGTTGGCAATTTTAACCTACCCAGCAGCTCTGTGAGAGAAAGACTTGGCGATCTGGTCTCATAAACATTATAGCCTAGAACACCTTATAGGGTGTTCTACTCTGTCACCGGGGGCGGGGGGGAGGAAGGGGGCTTGTTATGAGTCAGAATTAACTCCACAGCAGATAACAACAATATGACTGAATAATAGCAATGGAACTAAAGAGATGAGGTGTGTCTTCCTCAGGCAAAGGTTTTGTAAGAACCTTCTTTTTCCCCTGTTGCCAGTAAATGAGATGATGATGAAGTCCTACCTATGGTATGATGGGGTCACAAGATGGAGGAGCTTGAATCCCTGGCACTTGCATGAGAGAGAAATCGATTTCCATTGTGCAAAAAGGGCAAGGAGTGCCACATCTTGTGACCTCCTCTAACCCTACAACAGGAAGACAGGATTACCAGCAGTAACCCAAGGCCTATTCCTACAAGGCCAGACATGCTGCCTCCCTCCAGCCCTTTCACCAACCATTCCTCCCAA
>NW_006921687.1:3374617-3382479 GCF_000298275.1 Orycteropus afer afer
CCCAGAACATTGTTTTGTGCCACTCCCAACAGAAATACTCCAGGTGGACAACTTCAGCAATCAGGAGCTCCTCAGTTGCTCATAGAAAATCCCACCTTGGAGTTTACAAAGACTTATGGGTAGAAAAGCCACACTAAGTAATTTACTACACTGCACATTGTATTTGAGCCAATGAACATACTTGAGATGACATTCTTATTTCAGCACAGCAGAAGGTAAATTGGTTTTCCTGGCATATGAAAGACTGCAACTATATGTTAAATAATTATTTTTGAATGATGCTAAACAACTCCCAGTACACATTGGCAAGCATGCATGCTAAAGGGGGACCAGGGATATTTAACTTCTCTAATTTTACTGTAATACACATGAATATAAGAATTTTTTTAAAATTAAAAGAAAGCTGTTGAGGAAGGGAGAAGTGCCCTCCTCTACACACCTCTAAGAGGAGCATATGCTCAGTGGTGGCAATGATGGTGATGATAATAATCATGATGTTATTTGGAAAGACATCTTATTCCTGTTGTTTTCTTCCTGTGAATAGAACTCAACTGACATAAATCAGGGTTTCTCCTCGCTGCTTACTCATCTGGCCTCTAAGGAAGTCAAATAAACTGCCTTAAGGGTAAATTTGGAAATAATAACTATAAAATCTTGTTTCAGCTGAAATTTCTTCTTTCTCTTGGTAGTAAGCCTGGCTGCAGAGAACATACGTTTTCTAATCTTCTTCCAGGCCTTAAATTTGTTCTGTGGCTGCCTCATGTGGAAAGGAGTTCTGCCCCTCTCAAAAGCTGCTATGTGTGGAGAGGTATAAATCAGTTTAATTCTGTGGTTCAGGGTGGATTGGCAAGTTCTCAGACCAAAATACTACAAAAGTAATAATTCGCTCTTCATATTTACTCTGTATTTTATTTCTTGTCTTTTTAGTAATCAGAGATTAATGGATTCTGTTAATTTCATGTCCCTTCAGAGATTTCAATAACATAACACTAATAGTAATAACAACAATAATAGCAGCTAATATTTATTGTCTATGTGACATGTATCACTGTAAAAATATTATAAGATTTAATAAAGTATTCATAATAACCCTAGTTCATAAGGATTGTTATTATCCATTTCACACATCGAAAAAAGAAAAAAACTCTGAAGCATTGAGATGTTAAGTAACTTGTTTAAAGTCACAGCTAATAAAAATGTCAGAGCTAAGATTTAAATCTGAACAATAAGGTTCTATACTCTGTGTGTGTTCCTACACTGCACTGTATTCTTGTAGAAAACTTTTATCTTCATGTTACCACTGAGGAAACTGATGCCCAGAGAAGTTAAGCAATTTGGCCATGTTTGCACAAGAAATAAATGATAGAGCTAATAATAGAACACAAAGAGCTCACATCAACCCCCTTTTTTCCTATAACTGTAGATCTGGGATCTCGGCATCTTGAACAAACAATGGTTTCTCAGAAGGAAACTAAGGCTCAGAGAGAATCTGTGTAGGATCACCCAACAGGTAGGTAACTGAGCGAGGATTCTTACCCAAGGTATTTGTTCTACTTCTGTGGTTTTGATACTACGTACAATTGTTCCGCATACCAGAGGTATCTATTTTCTCCTCATTTTCTTTCTTCCTGGGCTTATTTCACATTCCTGAAGAGTGCTCCTTGGAGTGAAAGACTAATTTAAATATTTTTTTCCCCTGTATTTGTGGGAAATAAGAGAGAGATAAGGTTCATAAATGATTAAATTTTAAGTTTACATTTTTTGGGGTTTATGTTCCTGGCTGAGATAGAAGAACCAAATAACTGCTTTGGTTAGACCTAAGGAAAAAAAGATGTTCACAAGAGGGGTTACTGACAATCATGTAACTCTAGCCCAGGAAGATGAAGAAAAAGAATGCCCGCAAACCAACTCTGTTTCTTACCAGTTATTGAAAAAATAGTCAACTGCTTTTAATTTAACCATTTGTAGCTCTCGGCAAAGTCAAATAAACTTTTTTTTTTTTTTCTGCTTTAGAAAACATTTAGAAAATGAAATGTTAAAGTAAAAAGATGAGAAAGAAGTATTATTAAGAATGAATATTTCTCTTAAAATGTATATGTGTTTGTGTGTATGAGGGTAAAAATATATGACAGCAAATGTGAAATACTAAAATAAGTGCAATTCAAACAAAATTCTATGGAATGATTGCTATAGAATCTGATAAGAACAAATCTGTGCCTACTGTTGAGGAAGTAAATGTTATTTGTATTTCCAAACACTTTATCTGTTGTTTGACAGATATTGTGAAATATTTCCTTTATAAGTAAAAATATTTCAAATGATTGACTATCATCCACTTCTTTCAGAGTCAAGATATTCTATGATTTCCTCCTTTTTTTCCCTTTGTAACTGTTAGCTTCTGACTATCATGCCCTCGCCTAAATCATTATTTTGAAAAACGAATCTAACTCAAATAAATATTTTCTTTTCTTTTCCTTTGAAAAAGCCTGGCTTGGTGCTCAGATCAGCAGGAGTTGCTTATATTTCACTAAGATGATGAAAGAGCAGTATTTCTCCTGAAATAAGATTTAAGAACACCTTTTCAGATGTTGCTGTGTTCTTCATTATGCCTTATGGCTATGTAGTCCTTATTTTCAGGGAGCTTAATGTGCTTTACAAACATTTAATTAATCATTCCAGGGTTGTGGTATTGAATTACAAATACTGTGCCATGAAAAAAAAATTAAGTTACAAGGCTTGTTGTTTCTTTCTATGGATCAACCACATCATATATTCACTTTCTTGATTAGAAAGAAAATGATTAGAACACCACACTCCCAATGGAGTTCAACCTCTGTGCTGAATCAGTCATCAAATAAGCCACTAGTATGTGAAGGAAAAAATTTTATTTACAGCTGTACACCCCTCCATAGTAGGTATAAACTTTCACTGTTCCATGGAATTTTAAATTTAATTTTGTGATTTAAAGTACAAGAAAATCAATTGACCAAATTGTGAAACATGGTACCAAACAAAACCAAACTCACTGATATTGATTTGGGTCCGATTCATCATCATGACCCCTCCTTTGGTTTCCAAGGCAGTATCACTACAGAAATAGATTGCCCGATCTTCCTTCCAAAGAGTGGTGGGTTTGAACTACCAGCCTTCTGGTTAGCAGTCAAATAACTTAGGCAGTACACCACCAGAACTCCTAAACATAGCAATCTAATGCCTTAGGCACTACGCCACCAGAGCTCCCAAACTATTATTAGTAACAGTAATTACTAAACAAATAATTATTATAGTAATACATGATTACTGTATATAATATTTTCTTGGGTACACTATGGTATAAGAGTATGTATAGACATAACAGATAAATTGTTCACCAAAAATGTTTTAAATATAGTCAAGAGAATAAACTTTAGATATAAAATGATATAGGAATAATTAAAAATAAATTAATATACTAACAAATGAAAAGTTAAGATCAAATTGGACACATCTTAACACATGAAAAGTATAATTCAAATTTATATACATATATATACATATTATAAATATTTAATTTATATACATAGATATAAATGGACTAAAATACAAGCTAAATAGTATAGTAGATAGTAGTGATTCAGGAATATTTCTTGGTAAAAATCTTGATCCCCCACCCATCTATCATTTGTCATACTGTGGTGGCTTGGATGTTGCTACAATGCTGAAGAGTATACCACTGGTATTTTAAATATCAGCAGTGTATCCCAGATTGGACAGGTTTCAGCTGAGCTACCAGACTAAGACAGACTAGAAAGGCCTGCAATCTAGTTCTGAATATTAGTCAATGAAAATTCTAGGGATCAATACAGAATACTGTAGGATAAAGTGCTGGAAGATGAGTCCCCTAGGTTGGAAGGCACTCAAAAGACACAGTGGCTGAAAAAAGGGACTTTACTATATCAATGATCATGAAGATGGCACAGGATTAGGCAAAATTTCATTATGTTATACACGAGGCCACCATAAGTCACAGGCAACTCAAAGACAATTAACAACACCAACACCAAAGATCTATGTGACAGGCAGTATGATTGCATAAAGAAAATATTTCTGATTAGTATTTCATTCCATTGTAGGGAGCTCTGGTGGCATAGTGCCTAAGGCATTTGACTGCTAACCAGAAGACTGGTGGTTCAAATCCACCAGCCACTCCTCGGAGGGAAGATTGGGCAATCTACTTCCATAGTGATACTGCCTCAGAAACACAAGGAGGGATTGCTATGAGTCAGATCCAACTCAATGGCAGTGAGTTTGTTTTTTGGTTATTCCACTGTATGGCTCTAACATAATTTGCTTATCATTAGCAGTTGATAGATATTTGAATTATTTGGAGTATGAAGAATAAAGCTACTCGGGGATCCAGTAAGATGGTGGAATAGGCAGACAAACTACACAGACCCTCTTCTTCAACAAAGAAAAGAGGAATCAATTAACACAGATACAGAAAATAATCCTGAGTTTAAAAAGGAAGGATACAGAAATGGACTAAACTCCAACTAATAGAAGAACCTGCATGAAAACAGCAAGAAAGGAGACATACAGAACTGCAAAATGTCAACGATTCTGATGGCATGGACAGTTTGGATATTGCCAAGTGGTGGTAGGACCTAAGAATTAACCTAAAAATTGGCCCTGCTAGCTGGGGGCTGCATGGAGGAATGCACTGGTGGCTGGTGAATAAAAGGGGAAACAGTGAAGAAGGAGACCAACTGAGCTGAGGACTTTTGGCTGTCGGGAGGGTGCAGCCATTTTGAATGTTTACAAGCAGTTTGACCATTTTGTATATTTAAAGCAACAGTGTTCTCTCAGATTCCAGGGACCTAAAAATAGGCTCCACTTGTTGGGAACAGCAAGGACATACTGGACCCTGAAGATTGGAAAGATTCGATATACCCACTGTTACTCTTATACCCTACACCCTCTTGGTGAATGGAGGTGTGGCCATCCCTCAATCCCACCCACCTTCTGGGCTGGCAGGAATTACATCTCAGTCTGTGTGCTTCGAAGGAGCTGGGGTACCCTACCCCACCCCACCAAGTTTTGTTTTTTTTTTTTTTAGTTTGTTTTTGTCTGTTTTAAGATTCTTCTTCGTTTTTTGGTCCTTTTTTATTATTATTCTTTCTTCTTCTATTCCCAGGTTCTAGTTTTGGGATTTTTGTTTCTTCCCTTTTCCTGGTTCCCTTTTAGTTTTCTTTTTCTTGTGGTTCTTCCCATTCCTTGTTTTCTTTTTTGCATTTTTTTCTTTATTATTCTCCTACTATACCTGCTTTTTCACCATACTTATTCAATCTTTATGCTGAGCAAATAATCTGAAAAGCTGGACTATATGAAGAAGGACATGGCATCAGGATTGGAGGAAAAATCATTAACATCCTGCAATATGCTGATGACACAACTTTGCTTGCTGAAAGTGAGGATGACTTGAGGCACTTACTGATGAAGATTGAAGAATATAGTCTGTAATATGGATTACACCTCAATATAAAGAAAATAAAAATCCGCACAACTGGACCTATAGGCAGCATCACACTAAATGGAGAAAAGATCGAAATTGTCAAAGACTTCACATTGCTTGATTCTACAATCGACACCAATGGACACAGCAGGAAGGACATCAAACGACCTATAGCACTGGGCAAATAGGCTGCAAAAGACCTGTCTCAAGGTCTGAAGAGCAAAGATGTCTCCCTGAGGACTAAAGTGAGCCTTACAAAAGCCATGGTATTTTCAATCGCCTCATATGCATGTGAGCTGGACAATGAATAAAGAAGACCAAAGAAGAATTGGTGCTTTTGAGCTGTGGTGTTGGCAGAGAATGCTGAAAGTACTGTGGACTGCTAAAAGAACTAACAGGTCTGTCTTGAAGACAGTGCAGTCAGAATGCTCCTTGGAGGTAAGAATAGCCAGACTTTGTCTCACCTACTTTGGTCATGTTGTCAGAAGGGACCATTTTCTGGAGAAGGATGTCATGCTTGGTAAGGGGAGGGTCAGTGAAAGAGGGGAAGGCCCTCAGACAAGATGGATTAACACAGTGGCATCTGTGATGGGCTCAAGTATAGCAAGAATCATGGTGCTGGTGCAGGACCGGGCTGTGTTTCATTCCTTTGTGCATAGAGTTGGAGATGACTTGATGGCACCTAACAACAATAACTACCTGCTTTCTCTTATTCCCCCTCCCCAGATATTGCAGGTCTCCCACCCCCTTCTTTTTTCTATTCATATTTTCTTTTGGCTTTTTAAAATATTTCTTTAAATATTTCCTCTCATTTATTGCCTTTCCTCTTTCTTTTTTTTTTACTTTTTGGTGATTGTTCCTGTGTGTTTATGCAGTGTGTGTTTTTGTACTCTTGCTTTTATTTTTATTTTTTTTTTTATGTGTTTTCAATTATTGTTTTTGTTTAGCTGAGCAGGAGACAGCAATTGAGCCCATATGACCCAACCATACCCACACCTTCTGCAGCCCCATTTACTGAATGAGGGCCACCACTTCCTTCTGTATCAACTGCCCAATGATGCACGACCACCAATAAGAGCCTGACTCACCTTAACTATTCTTCACAAACAAGTAACAATGATCTGTGCAGCCACTCTTATTCTCTATCACACCCACCAGGAGACAGGTGGTAAGTGCTGCCAACTAGAAATAGAAGAACACTGTACCCAGTTTACTCAGATACATCAAAAAATAAGAAAGAGAGAGGGAGGAAGAAAGGGAGGGAGGGAGGGAGATAAGGAGGGAGGGAAGAAGGAAGAAAGGAAGGAAGGAAGGAAGAAAAGAAAACAAAAATCTTGGGGGAATCACTCGAACATACAATCACCAAATAAATATAAATACAACAAAGTCACAATATCTCAAGACAAAAGAACATCACACTCCATGCAAAGAAGCAAGAGAAAGCAGGAGAAACAAGAAAGTAGGCTACGGACCCAGAACACATCTCTGAGGAAGAAGCAGCCCTGCAGGACCAGGAGGTGTTTTGTTCTATTGTAGGATCGCTATGAATCAGAGACAACTTGACACCTAACAACATAAACAAGCCAATATAATTTTTAAAATAATTCTACCTGGGTAAAAACATGTTGTGAGATATACTACACATTTAATATAAATTACTTTTGTATATTTGTTTATGTATAGACAAATTTGTTATACAAAAGTACATTCTCTAAATCTAATTTCATATCTAAAATTTCTACTAAATATTTTCATTTTTCATTTCAGAGTTCTTTAATTGGCTCTTAATAAAATGAGCTTGTTCATAGATGTCTTAGGGTCTATTCCTTTCAGTATATTAATTATACCTTTTTTATGATAAAATGTTTTTAATGATTATATTATATATACAGTAATATACCAAACTCAGTGGATTTTTACTAAATGAATACACTTGTGCTATTAGTTCTTTTAAAGAAAGCCTTCTGTTTTTACCATTGACTGTTGCCTTGGGTATCAGTTCTTCTGTTTTTAAGTGTAGCACCTCTTTCTTAGGGTGTTAGTTTTGCTAAAAAATTTAATGGTGGTTGACAAATTGACAAACTCTTCATTATTTTTGAGATTTCTAATTTCACTACCATATTTGAGGGACAATTTTGCTGGGTACATAATTCTTGGTTGGAAATTTTTCTCTTTCAGTGTTTTATATATACAATCCCATTGTCTTCTTACCTGCATGATTTCTCTCGAGAAATCTGAGCTTAGTCTGATTGGTTGCCCCCTGTAGGTAACTTTTCGTTTTTCCTGTGCTGCTCTAATGATTCTTTCTTAGTCTTTGGTTTTTGTAAGTTTGATGATGAAATGTCTGGGTGATTTTCTCTTGGGGTCTATC
>NW_006921687.1:3383146-3405790 GCF_000298275.1 Orycteropus afer afer
TATTTAATTGGTGATTGTATGTTGGAGTGACTTGCCCACAATTTTCATTTTCTTTGTTTTGTTTGTATGTTATCTATGCAAGCAGATACTGTGCTGTGCTCCTCTATTTGCTAGTGGGCAGCACTTATACATTCACCACCTGTCTCTTTTCCTGTTGTCAGCTTCTCGTATGTCCCTGGTGTCCTTTGTAAACAGAGTCTATTCTTAGGTCCCTGGAATCTGAAAGAGAATGCTATCACTTTAAAATCCAAAATGGTTCCTATTTTTAAAGATTCAAAATGGCTGCAACCTCAGTTACTTTAAATATCCAAAATGGCCACTGCTTCTTAATATTCAATATGGCTGCACCCTTGGTCACTTTAAATATCCAAAATGGCCACCACTTGTAAACATTCAAAATGGTTGCACCCTTGGTAACTTTAACTATCCAAATGGCTGCCACTTGTAAACATTAAAAATGGCTGCACCCTCAATCACTTTAAATATCCATAATGGCTGCCATGTGTAAACAATCAAAATGGCTGTGTCCTCCAGACAGCGGAAAGTCAACAGCTCAGGTTGTCTCTCACCTTGCTGTTTTCCTTCCTAGTCATAGGCCACCAGCGCAGTTGTGCCTGCCACCCTTGGTGACCAGGACTGATCTTTATGTCAATTCTCAGATCCCAGCTCCACTTGGAAATATTCAGACTGTTGGTCCTGTCAGAGTAACTGATAGTCTGCAGCTCCAACCATCTCTGTACTCACTGTCTTTGTTCAGGTTGTTCCACTAGTTGGTGCGTAATCCACTTCTGTATAGTTCCTTTCAAAGCTCAGGGCTTCAGGATTATCTTCTGTATCACTGTCAATTGTTTTTTCCTTTCTTGTTGAAGTGGATCTGTGTTACTTGTTTGCCTATTCCTCCATCTTACTGGAGGTCTAGATTTTTAAAAAAGATAAATTAGATTGACAGACAAGACCAGTGGCTAGAGGTAAATGAGCTGGAGAAACCCAATACTGTTGGTTCTTGATCATATGCCACCCCTGAAATGGATGAAGATCGACCAGTTCTTTTTGGTACAGTGACTCTGTGTATTCTTTCCATCTTCTTTTGTGGTTTCCTGCATCATTCAATATTTTGCACATAAAATCTTTCAATATGGCAACTTGAGGCTTAAATTTTTTCCTCAGCTGTTTCAACTTGAGAAATGCTGAGTGTGTTCTTCCCTTTTGGTTTTCTAACTCCATTTACACATTACACATCCATAAACACATTTAATTATAGTAATTGGCTTTGTTTGCTTGAGCTGCTCTTTGAAATCTTCTGTTCAGCCCTTTTATCTTGTCATTTCTTCCATTTGCTTTAGCTATTCTTTGCTCAAGGGCAAGTTTCAGAGTCTCTTCTGTTATCCATTTTGGTCTTTTCTTTCTTTCTCATATTTTTAATGACCTCTTGCTTTCTTCAGGGATGATGTTCTTGATGTCATCCCACAATTCTTCTGATTTTTGGTCATTGTTGTTCAATGCATCAAATATTTTCTTTAGATGGTCTCTAAATCCAGGAGAGATATATTCAAGGTCATATTTTGGCTCTTGTGGACTTGTTTTAATTGTCTTCAAATTCAAGTTGAACTTGCATATGAGCAGTTGATGGTCTGTTCCACAGTCAGTTCCTGGCCCTGTTTTGGCTGAAGATACTGAGCTTTTCCATTACTTCTTGCCACGGATGTAGTCAGTCTGATTCCTGTGTATTCCATTTGGTGAAGTCCTCATGTAGAGCTGCCATTTGTGTTGTTGAAAAAAGGTATTTGCAATGAATAAGGTGCTGGTCTTGCAAAATTCTAACATGTGATCTCCAGGGTTATTTCTGTCTCCAAGGTCAAATTTTCCAATTACTAGTTATTCTTCTTTGTTTCCAACTTTTGCATTCCAGTTACCAGTGATAATCAACACATCTTCATTGCACGTTTGGTCAATATCAGACTGCAGAAGTTGATAAAAATCTTCAATTTCCTCATCTTTGGCTTTGGTGGTTGGTGAGTAAATTTGAATAATAGTCGTATTAATGGGTCTTCCTTGTTGTCATATAGATATTATCCTATCACTGACAGCATTGTACTTCAAGACAGATCTTGAAACATTCTTTGTGATGATGAATGCCACTCCATTCCTCTTCAAATTATCATTCCCAGCACAGTAGGTCATATGTTTGTCTGATTCAAAATGCTCAAAACCAGTCCATTTCAGCTCACTGATGTCTAGGATACCAATCTTTATGCATTCCATTTCACTTTTGACAACTTCTGATTTTCCTAGATTCATATTTTGTACATTCCATGTTCTGATTATTAATGGATGTTTGTAGCAGTTTCTCCTCAATTCGGGTCATGCCATGTCAGCACATGGAAGTCCTGAAAGATTTGCTTTATCCATATCATTTAGTTTGGTTCTATTCTGTTGAGGCAGCTCTTTCCCAGTCCTATTTTGAGTTCCTTCTGACCCAAGGGGCTTGTCTTCCTGCACTGTGTTGGACAATGTTTCCAAGCTATTCATAAAGTTACCCAGTAATGTATCAGATAGTGTTTCTCTGCTATTCATAAGGTTTTCCCTGGTCAATTTTTTGAGAACAAATTAAATATTGATATCCTAATGCCTAAGATATCAATATTCATGCATTTCATTTCATTTTTGACAACTTCCAATTTTCCTAGATTCATACTTCATACTTTCCATGTTCCAATTATTAATGGTTGTTTGTAGCTGTTTCTCAATTTGAGTCATGCCACATCAGCAAATGGAGGTCCCAGAGCTTTGCTTTATCCACCTCATTAAGGTTGGTTATACTCTGATGAAGCAGCTCTTTCCAGTCATATTTTGAGTGTCTTCCAACCTAAGGGGCTGCTCTTCCTGCACTGTATTGGATGATGTTTCAGGGCTTTTCATAAAGTTGTCCAGTAATGTATCAGATAGTTCTTCTCTTCTATTAATAAGGTTTTCCCTGGCCATTTCTTTGAGAAGTGGATGGACTCTTCCTTCTTACTAGTTTGTCTCAGTCTGTAAGCTGTGTTGCACCATGCACAACCCTGCTGGTGTTTGAAACACCAGTGGCACAGGCTCAAACTTCACAACAACACACAAGCCATCACAGTATGACAAACTGAGACAAGTTCATCTCCATTAGTTGTTCAAAACCTCTCCACCCTCCCCTTACCTGGATCCTGCTGCTTTGTCATCCCTGGCTTTCCCTCCTTCCTGCCTTTGGGTGGGGTGTGTCTCCCTCCATTTACCTGGATCCTGCTCCTTCTGTCTCCCCAGCTTTCCCTCCTTCCTGCCTCTTGGGTGGGGAAAAATAAAAACCTACTGGAACTAATTTAGAGATTTAGCATAATGGTACAATACAAGAGCAACATATAAAAATCAGGTGGTTTCTTCTACACCAGCAAAGAGATTGCTGAAAAGGAAATAAGGAAATCAATACCATTTACCAAACAACTAAAATACTTGGGAATAAATCTTACCAGGGACACACAAGACCTGTATACAAAGAAAACTACAAAAGACTACTTCAAGAAACCATAAGAGATCTACATAAATGGAAGAACATACCATGTTCATGGATAGGAAGATTGATCATGGTGAAAATGTCAATTCTACCCAAAGCAATCTATACATTCAATGCAATCCCAATCCAGATCCCATCAACATATGGATGTAAAAAAACCAATCACTAACTGTGGTGTTTAAGTTTGTGTGTCAACTTGGTGGGGCCTGGTTGGCTGGGCAGCTGAATATAGTTATTCCTCATGGTGAGACTGGTAATTAACTCCATGGTGGAATCTATTGGAGCAGCTGAGTAGCTGCTTTGGGTATGTGGTCTGCTTCCTATAAATAAGAAACAGCTTTAGGGATGATCTCCAAATTATGGAATGCTTGAATACTGCATGTAGCTGTGTTGTTGTTCAGCAGGTTGCCATACTCTGACAACCTTAAGACTTTCAATGAACTTGAATTAGTGGCCTGCCATGTGGTTTGGTAACATCAGAACTGTGTCTTTTTACTTGTCAACCTTAGGCTTGTCAATCTCAGTATGTAGCAACTGTCTGAGTGAAGAAAAGCCTCTAGCTTCAGTAGGCTGGCAGCAGGAGGCAGAGCTGAAGCCTAAGGCTGAGGCACCTTCACCCAGCCCTAGAACCTGGCACTTTGAACTTGGACTTAAAGCCTCCAAACTGTAAGAGAATAAATCCTATTTGTTCAACCCATCCCATTTGTGATATATTCTTGTCAGAGTGGCACTAGATAACCAGAACACTAACTTTATGTGGAGAGGAAGGAGACCTTGGATAGGCAAAGCACTATTGAAGAAGAAGAACAACAAAGTAGGAGATCACACACTCTGGGTCTCAAAACCTACTATATGCCATAGTAGTCAAAACTGCTTGGTATTGGTACAGTGACAGACCAATGGAATAAAATTGAGAACCAAAAATAGATCCATCAATTTACAGTCAGCTGATCTTTGACAAAGGGCTGAAATCCATTAAATAAAGAAGAGATGATCTGTTTAACTAATTGTCCTGGCAAAACTGGATACTCATTTGCAGAAAAATGAAACAAGATCTGTACCTCACACCACACACAAAATCTAACTCTAGATGGATTAGAGACTTAAATGTGTAATCTGAAACTATAAAGTTCCTCATGGCAAAAATAGGGACGAATTTAGGGGCTCTAATAAAAACCAAACTATCAAGCATAACCCAAAATGCACAAACAGCAGAAGATAAACTAGATGAATGGGACCTTCTAAAAATTAAATTTTTACGTGCTTCCAAAGACTTCTCCAAAAGAGTAAAAAAAGAACTGATAGATTGGGAAAAAAATAATTTGGCAATGATGTAGCTGATAAGGGACTTATCTCTAAAATTTATAGAAAATTCCAACACCTCAGCAATAGAAGAACAAATAATCCAATTAAAAAATGGGCAGAAGACATGAATAAACACTTCACCAAAGAGAATATTCAGGTGGCCAACAAACACATGAAGAAATGTTTACGATCATTATCCATTGTTGTTGTTGTTGTTGTTATGTGTCACTGAGTCGGACCCGACTCATAGAGATCCTTCCTTGGGTTTCTGTGGTGGTATCACTACAGAAGTAGATTGCCCAAACTTCCTTCTGAGGAGTGACTGGTGGGTTTGAACTGTCTGCCTTCTGGTTAGCAGTCAAGTGCCTTAGGCACTACGCTACCAGAGGGATGCAAACCAAAATGACAATGAGAAACCATCTTGCCCAAGCAGTAATAATAAAGTTAAACAAGTCAGGAAATAACAAATGGTGCCAAGGATGTGGAGAGATTGGGACTCTCATACACTGCGGGTGGGACTGTAAAATGGTACAACCACTGTGGAAGACAGTATGGTGATTCTTTAAAAAGTTGGAATTAGAAATACCATTTGATCCAGCCATTCCATTACTAGGTATATATCCTAAAAAAGTGAGAGCTGGGACAAGAATAGATATATGCACACCCATGTTCATCACAGTACTATTTACCATAGCAAAAAGATGGAAACAACCAAGGTGCCCATCAACAGAAGAATGGATAACAAAACTAAGGTAGATACACACAATGGAACACTATGCAACCCCAAAGAATAACACAGAATCTGCAAAGCACTGCATAACATGGATGAACTTGGAGGACATTATGTTGAGTGAAATAAGTCAATCACAGAAGGACAAATATTGTATTAGTTCATTATTGTAAAAAGTCAAGGTAAGGTTTATATATAGAAAGAAAATTTCTTTATTGATTACCAGGGGTGGGAGGGGATGAGAGGGACTAGTTTTGATTTGGGTGAAAGGAAAGGCAATTTACCAAATGTGAGTGATCAACACAGTGACATTGAGGAAGAGGAAGACAGAGACAGTACATGGGAGGTACAAACAACAAAGATGAGCCATTTTGTACATACAGTTCTGCATTGTCAGTGAAGGTAAACATGGATATACAGGTGGATAGATGGGTGGACAGGCTGAACTATGTGGCATGTCTATGCAGGGGGGAGTGTGCTCATGACCATGTATAAGGTTGGCAGAGAATGTTTCTACAAGTGTATGTGTATGTTCTGTAATAATGTAGAGGTATATAGTAGAGCTGACAATGGGCAGGGTTGTAGTCACTTCTTGGTCTCAGTCAGCTACCCAGAGGGACTGAGTAGTTGGACCTGTGGGCTTTGGACCATGGTTACAGGGGACATCAAACTCAATTGACATAACATACTACATAAAAATTTTGTTCCACATGCTCCTTTGGTGAGTAGTGACTGGGATCTTAAAAGCTTGCAAGTGGCCATCTAGATGCAATGATGGGTCTCTCCTTATCCAGAACAAAGAAGAATGAAGAAAACCAAAGATGCATGGAAAGAATTAGTCCAAGTAACTGGTACACCATGCAATCCTTACCCTATATGACTACGAGACCAGAAGAACTAGATGGTGCCCGGCTAGTTCAACAACTGGGGGAGAGGGCTATCTATGTAGGAGATCCTGGATAGAGTGGGAGAACAATGTGGAACAAAACTCAAAATCATTAAAAAAATAAATAAATAATAAAAGACAGATTTGCTGGTCTGATAGAGCCTGTTGGAATCACTGAGTGTATGGCCCCTAGTTGCCATTCAGGTCTGGATTTAAACACACTCCCATGGCTCCCAGCCAAACAAAAGACTGGCATATGAGCTGAACATTTACATTAGGTAGATACACTCTTTGGAGAGATCAATCATGGGAGAATAGAAGGACTATGTATGCACAGGGAGAGACCTTGGGGCTGGGGCAGGAGTGCATGGGATGGAAGGATATAGAGAAGAGGTAACTTTGGGGAGAAAGTGGGAAGAGAGCTGTTACAATGTGTGAAATTGCAGTCAATGTCATGAGACAAAGTGTATGTGAACTGCTGCATGGAAAATGTATTTGCTCTGTAAACTTTCACCCAAATGACAATAAAAATTCAAATAAATAAATAATAGAATAAAGCTACTCATAAATATTTACATACATGCTCTTCTGTGTACATGCAATTTTATTTGAATAAATATCTAAAAGAGGAGTGGGATTTCTGGATCACTTGTTAAGTGAATGTTTAACTTTATAAGAAATTTCACACAGTTCTTCAAAGTAACTGCCACTTTATATTCCACCAACAACAGATGAGAATTCCAGTTGCTCCACATCCTCAGTAGCTCTTGGTAATGTCAGGCTTTGTTTTGTTTTGTTGTTGTTGCTTAGCCATTGTAATATATGTGAAGTTGTAAATTATTGTGAACTTAATTTCCATTTCCCTAATGACTAAAGATACAGAGTTTCTTTAAGAGTGCCATCCTTATTTAAATATTTTAATCTTCTTTGGTGAAATGTTTATTAAAATCTTTTTTAAATGCTCATTTTCAAATTGGATTGTTTATTATTGAATTACGTGACTTCTCTTTATATTCTGAATACTTGTCCTTTATCAGATACATATTTTGCAAATATTTAATCCTAATCTGTGGCTTAGTTTTTTCATTTTCTTATTACTTTCTTGCAAAGAATAGAAGATTTTTTTTTGTTCTCTAATTTTCATAAATGCTTGTGAATTATGAATTATTTTATATTTAATTTTTTTCTATCTAAGAAAATTTGCCAATCTCAAAGTCACAAATACATGGTTTTATGATTTCTTCTAGATGATTTCTAGTTTTTGGACATACTTTTAAGTCCATGACTCATTTCAAGATAATTTTATATGTGTGGGATAGAGTTAAGGTAAGTCTTTTGACGTAAGGTACTGACATTGGAAGTGGTTGTGGAAATGTTTATAGCACCCTGTATTTACCTATTATTTCCATTCCTGCCTTCTCCTAATCTCCTTGCATATATAATTTCTACATAACAACAACAACAACAACAAAAACTTGACAAAAGGTCCAATAATAACTGATTAGCAATTTTTGCCTCACAGTGCATGAGTATGTGAACCACCAGCTGACTGTCTTCTTTGGGCCACCTAGGGAAAAAGAATCTAACATTTTGGAAGGGTCTATATTTCATTCCCCTCCTTACTTTTAAAAGTCCTATTGGTACCGAGTGGCAGAACACACTTAACTGAAGATGATCATAAGGGATCAGTTTTATATGCAGATTAAATGATACTTAGAAACAGCTCTCCTCATCTGTTGTTTAAGAGATGGCTGTCTTCATCATTTTTTTCCTGTTGCTTAGCAACACTGCTTATTTTGCTAGCAAGGTACCCACATGGATATTGACCTGACAGAAACATCCTTGAACAACAGACATAATGGAGTCTTTGTTTTGGTTTCCTCCTTTGGCTCCAGGGCTAGCACATGGCTGTTGCTCTTAATGATATTAAGATACAAATTAATCATCTTGCTCCACTTTTGATAACATGTTTTACATGTGTTGAAAATGATTATTTGGCTCCAGCAGCTTTATGCCAGCATTAAAGTTTCTTATGAGGAATATCAAACTGCGTGGCTTTCCTCAAACAAGTTCTTAGAAAGGAGCCTATTTTATTATATTATTCAAAATATTGGCTTTACTGGAGAACTTTTTTTCTTTTATTCCAATCAAATTGTTAATAGAGAAGAGCCTGTTTACTTATAAAATTGTGAGGGTTTAGAACAATGAAAAATTACACATATCAAAATAAAATCATAAAACTTTCAGTAATATTTTGAAAAATGGTTGTGTAACATACTATTGGCTTTACACTCTATAGCCATTCTTCCCATCCCCAGAATTACTTCCCTGCTGGCAAAACTTACCTCCCATTATAGCCATGGAAAACACTGGATAATCACCTTTCACTGCACTAAGACGTAAGAGTGACTCAGTCTTGACCACCAGGCTATGAGGTGATATTTGACTCAGCCTCTTGTATTTCTTAAAGGATTTCTTTATTAATAGAAACACAGCAGGAAAATTCCCTTCGCAGTTGGACAGTCTCTCTACGTTTACAACTATGTTGTTGTGGGGTGCTGTTGAGTCAGCTCTGACTCACAGCAACTCTGTGAACAACAGAACAAAACAATGCCCAGTCCTGAACCATCCCGGCAATCCTTGCTATGCTCGAGCCCATCATTGAAGCCACCGTGTTAATCCATCTCTTGGAGTGTCTTCCCCTTCTTCACTTACCCCTTCCTTTACCAAGCATTATACCTTTCTCCAGGGAATGATCCCTTCTGACCACATGACCAAAGTAGGTGAGACCAAGTCTGGCCATTCTCACTTCCAAGGAGCATTCCAACTGTACTTCTTCCAGGACAGATTTCTCCATTCTTCTGGCGATCCATGGTACTTTCAGTATTCTTCACCAACACCACAATTCAAAAGCATCAATTCTTCTTTGGTCTTCCTTATTCATTGTTCAGCTTTCACATGCATATGAGGTGATTGAAAATGCCTAGGTTGGATTAGGCACACCTTAGTCTTCAAAGAGACATCTTTGCTTTTCAGCAATTTAAAGAGGTCTTTTGCAGCAGATTTTCCCAGTGCAATATGACATCTGATTTCCTGACTGCTGCTTCCATAGATGGTGAGCATGGATTCAAGTATAATAAAATCCCTGACAACTACAATCTTTTCTCCATTTATTATGATGTTGCTTACTGGTCCGGTTGTGGGGATTTTCGTTTTCTTTACATTGAGATGCAATCTATACTGAAGACTGTAGTCTTTGATCATCATCAGTAAGTGCTTCAAGTCATCTTCACTTTCAGCAAGCAAGGTTGTGTTGTCTGCATATCAGAAGTTCTTAATGAGTGTTCTTCCAATCCTGGTACTGACTTCTTTGAATAGCCCAGCTTCTCGGATTATTTGCTCAGCATATAGATTGAATAAGTATAGTAAAAGGATACAACCCTGAAACACTCCTTTCTTGATTTTAAACCATGCAGTATCCCCTTGTTCTGTTTGAAGGATAGTCTCTTCATCTATGTACAGGTTCCTCATGAGCATAATTAAGTGCTCTGGAATTCCCATTCTTTGTAATGTTATCTATAATTTGCTATGATCCACTAAGTTGAATGCCTTTGCATAGTCAATAGAACACCTTTCTGGCATTCTTTGCTTTCAGCCAAGATCCATACATCCCTCATTCTATGTCTTCTTCTGAATCCAGTTTGCATTTCTAGCAGTTCCCTGTCAACATACTGCTGCAATCATTTTTGAATATCTTCAGCAAGATTTTGCTTGCATGTGATATTAATGATATTGTTTGATAATTTCCATATTCTGTTGGGCCACCTGTCTTTGGAATAGGCACAGGTATATTTCTTCCAGTAGCTATCTTCCAATTTTCTTGGCATAAATGCGTAAGGGCCTCCAGTGCTGCCTCTGTTTGTTGAAACATCTCAATGGGTATTTGGTTAAATCCTAGAGCCTGGTTTTTGCCAGTTTCTTCAGTGAAGCCTTGACTTCTCCTTTCAATACCATTGGTTCTTGATCATATGCTACCTCTTGAAACAGTTGGACATTGATCAGTTATTTTTTGGTACAGTGACTCTGTATCCCTTCCTCCTTTTGATGCTTCCTGTATCATTCAATATTTTACCAATGTTGCTTTTGTTCCAGTCCCCTTTGCCTTTTCTGTCCTCTCCCTGCTTTCCTGCCTTGCTGCTTGCCAAAGGAAGCAGCAGTCAGGACATGAGACAATGTGCGGCACTGGGCAGGTCAGCTGTGAAGGAACTCTTTCAAGTGTTGAGGAGCAAGGATGTCTCCTTGAGGACTAAGGTGCATCTAACACAGGCCATGATATTTCCAATTGCCTTGTATGCATGTCAGAGCTGGACAATGAATAAGGAAGACCAAAGAAGAGTTGTTGCTTTTGAGTTGTGGTGCTGGCGAAGAATGGTGAAAGTACCATGGATTGCTAAAAGAATGAACAGATCTGTCCTGGAGGAAGTGTAGCCAGAATGCTCCTTGGAAGTGAGAATGGTCAGACTTCATCTCACTTACTTTGGTCATGTTGTCAGAGGGGGCCATTCCCTGGAGAAGGATGTCATGCTTGGTAAGGTGGAGGGTTAATGAAAGAAGGGAAGACCTTCAACAGGATGGATTGACATGGTGGCTGTGACAATGGGCTCAAGGATAGCAAGGATCATGGTGCTGGCATGGGATCGGGTGGTGTTTCGTTCTGCTGTGCATGGGGTTGCTATGAGTCAGAAATGACTCGACAGCACCTAACAATAACAACAACAGCTCTTGTTGTTGTTAGGTGTCATTGAGCTTGCTCCGACTCATAGCAACCCCATGTTCAACAGAACAAAACACTGCCTGATCCTCTGCTAGCCTCACAATCCTTGCTATACCTGAGCCCACTGTTGCAGCCCCTGTGTCAAGCCATCTAATTGAGGACCTTTTCCTTTTTTTAATGAACATCCACTTTACCAAGTATAATATCCTTCTCCAGGGAAGGTCCCTTCTGACAACATGACCAAAGTAGGTCAGACCAAGTCTGGCCATTCTCACTTCCAAGGAGCAATCTGGCTGCACTTCTTCCAGGATAGATTTGTTAGTTCCTCTGGCAGTCCATGGTACCTTCACTATTCTTTGCCAACACCACAACTCAAAAGCATCAACCGTTCTTCAATCTTTCTTATTCATTGTCCAGCTTTCACATGCATATGAGGCAATTGAAACACCATGGCTTGGGTTAGGCACACTTTAGTCTTCAAAGGTTTTTTGCAGCAGATTTGCCCAGTGCAATACATTGTCTGATTTCTTGACTACTGCTTCCATTGGTGTTGATTGTGGAACCAAGTAATAAGAAATCTTTGACAACTTCAATCTTTTCAATATTTTGCCCATAGAGACCTTCAATATTGAAACTTGAGGAATGAATTTTTTCTTCAGTTCTTTTAGCTTGAGAAATACTGAGCATGTTCTTCCTTTTTGGTTTTCTAACTCCAGGTCTTTTCACATTTCATTGTAATTTATTTTGTCATCTCGAGCTGCCCTTCGAAATCTTCTGTTCAGCTCTTTTATCTTTTCATGTCTTCCCTTTGCCATAGCTATTCTACATTCATGAGCAAGTTTCAGAGTCTCTTCTGACATCCATTTTGGTCTTTTGTCCTTTCCTGTCTTTTTAATGTCCTTTTGCTTTCTTCATGTATGATGTTGTTGATGTCATCCCACAACTCATCTAGTTTTTGGTCATTTGTGTTCAATACATCAAATCTATTCTTCAGATGGGCTTTAAATTCAGATCAGACATAACCAAGGTCATATTTTGGCTCTCATGGACTTATTTTAATTTTCTTCAGCTTCAGCTTCAACTTGCATATGAGAAACTGAGGGTCTATTCCATAGTCAGCTCCTGGTCTTGTTTTGACTGATAATACTATGACTTTTTCCACAGGTACAGTTGATCTGATCCATTTGTATTGCATCCAGTGATGTCTACACACACAGCTGTGGTTTATGCTGTTGAAAAAAGGTATTTTCAATGAATAAGTTGTTGTCTTGCAAAATCCTATCATGCAACATCTAGCCTCATTTCTATAACCAAGGCCATTTTTTTTAACTACCAATGACTTTGTTTTGTTTCCAACATCTGCATTCCAATCACTCATAACTATCAAGACATATTTGATTGCATGTTTGGTCAATTTCAGACTTCAGAAATTGATAAAAATCTTCCATTTCTTCATCTTTGGCTTTAGTAGTTGGTGCATAAAATTGAATAATAGCAGTATTAACTGGTCTTCCTTGTAAGTGTATGAATATTATGCTATCACTGACAGTATTGTTCTTCAGGTTAGATTTTGAAATGTTCTTCTTGATGATGAATGTGATTTCATTTTTCTTCAATTTGTCATTCTTGGCATAGTAGGTCACATGACTGTCTGATTCAAAATGGCCAAAACCAGTCCATTTCAGCTCACTAATGCCTATGATATTGATCTTTATCCATTTCACTTCCTTTTGACAACTTCTAATTTTTCTGGATTCATACTTTGTATATTGCATGTTCTGATGATTAATGAATGTTTGCAGCTGTTTATTCCAATTTTGGGTCATACCCCATTAGCCAATGAAGGTTCCAAAAGCTTTAGTCCATCCAAGTCATTAAGGTCGACTCTATTTTGAGGAGGCAGTTTTCCTCACTTTTGTTTTGAGTGTCTTCCAACCTGAGGGGCTCAACTTTGGGCACTATATCAGTCAATGTTTCACTGTTATTTATAAAGATTTCCAGTAATATATCAGACAGTGTTTCACTGCTATTCATAAGGTTTCACTGGCCAGTTTTTTCAGAAGTAGATGGCCCTGTCCTTCTTCCCAGTCTGTCTTAGTCTGGAAGATCCACTGAAACCTGTCCACTATGGTTAACTCTGCTGGTATTTGAAATACTGGTGGCAATAGCCTCCAGCCTCACAGCAACACATAAGCCACCAAAGTACAACAAATTTCTCTCTCTCTCTCTAAGTGATACAAGTAGGGTCTGAAGACTTGAACATCAGGAAGCATTTGAAAAGCAGTTGACTCCTCAAATTAAAGTAGGATTTTAGTTTTATGGAATGAGAAGACAGGTCCTAGAGGTTTGGTTATGTTGCTGTTTTCATTGGAACAGCTGGAGATTATTTTGTTCCTTAATGTATCGTGTTTGAGATCATTGATGAAATCCCAGAAGAGTGCTTTTTTTTAATTAACTATGAAATTTGTCTGTTACTGAACATTCAGGAGAGAGGAGGTAGGGGAAGACAAAAGCAGGAAAAAGAGAAAGGAGACAGAAGTCAAAGGAAACTGGGGTCCTTCTATCAGGTCTGTTTTAATCTTTTTATAAGATCAAGACAACATACCAAAGATGGTGGAGCAGGAAGATAGATCCTGATGATATTGCTGAACAGCTGAACAACACTAGAACAATCTTGCCACATGTATTCTTCTTAGGAATGTAATAAGAGTTTTTATTGTTTATGCCAATTGTGATTGGGTACTTTATACTTGGATAACATTGAAGCCTTAGGCATGTATTAGTTTAGTCATAACTCTCCTAATATTTTGAATACATATGTGTTATGGATTGAATTGTGTCCATCAAAAAGATATGTTGAAGTCCTAACCCCTATACGTGTGAATGTAACCCTGTTTGAAAATAAAGTCTTTGAAAATATTATCAGATAAGTTAACATGAGTTTACACTGGGGTAAGGTGGGTGCTAATCTTATATAAATGGTGTTCTTATAGAAGAGAAGGTGATATACAGAGATACAGAGACTGAGGAAATGTACCATCTGATGCTGCAACTGTAAGTCAAGGAACACCTGGAGTTACTAGAAAATAGGAGAGGAGCATGGAACAGATTCTCACTCAAAGTCTCAGAAGACATCACCACATCCAATACACTGATCTTGGATTACTCTAGAACTACAAGACATTAAATAACTATTGTTTAAAGCCACTTTCTTTGTGGTATTTAGTTACAGCACTGAAGGTATTCTTGAAAAATAAGGTTCCAAGAATTGACAGAATACCAATTGAGATATTTCAACAAATAGATGCAATGCTGGAAGTGCTCATTCACCTATTCCAAGAAATTTTGAAGACCAGCACTTGGCCAGCTGATTGGGAGAGATCCATATTTGTGCCTGTTCAGAGAAAGTTGATCCAATAGTATGCAGAAATTACTGAACAATGTCATTAGTATCACACCCAAGTAAAATTTTGCTGTAGATAATCCAAAATCATTTGGAGCAGCACATCAATAAGGAACTTCCAGAAATTCAAGCCAGATTCAGAAAAGGACAAGGAATGGGGGATATCACTGCTGATTCAGAATAATCTTGTCTGAAAGCAGATAATACCAGAAAGATGTTTACTTGTTTTGTTGACTATGCAAAAGCATTTGACTATGTGGATCATAATAAAATATAGATAACATTGCAAAGAATGGGAAAACCAGAACATTTACTTGTGCTCATGAGGAACATGTACATAGAGCAAGAAGCAGTCATTCAAACATAACAAAGAGATATGGCAAATGTATCTTTTCACCATATTTATTCAATCTGTATGCTGAACAAATGATCCAGAAAGGTGAACTATATGAAGAAAAATATGGCATCAGGATTGGAAGAAGACTCCTTAACAACCTGTGACATACAGGTGACAAAACCTTGCTTGCTGAAAGTGAAGAAGATAAGAAGCCCTTACTGATGAAGGTCAAAGACTACACTCTTCAGTATGGCTTACACCTCAACATAAAGAAAACAAAAATCCTCACAATTGGACCACTAAGCAACATCATGATAAACAGAGAAAAGGTTGAAGTTGTGAAGGATTCATTTTACTTGGATCCACAATCAACACCCATAGAAGCAGCCTTTAAGAAATCAATCTACATATTGCATTAGGCAAATGTGCTGCAAGGGACTTAAAAGTGTTGAAAAGCAAAGATGTCACTTTAAAGACTAAAGCATACTTGACCCAAGCCTTGGTATTTTTCACATATGCATGCAAAATCTGGACAATGAATAAGGAAGATTGAAGAAGAATTAATGGCTTTGAAGTATGATGTTGGCAAAGAATTTTGAATATTACATGGACTGCCAATATAATGAACAAATGTGTCTTGGAAGAAGCATAGCCAGAATGCTTCTTAGAAGTGAGATTGGCAAGACTTCTTAGCATGTACTTTGGTCATTTTATCAGAAGGGACCATTCCCTGGAAAAGGATATCATACTAGGAAGAGTAAAGTGTCAGCAAAAAAGAGGAAGTCTTTGAATGAGATGGATTCACACAGTGGCTAAAGCAGTGGGTTCAAGCTTTGCAATGACTATGAGGATGGCACAGGTTGGGCAGTGTTTCTTTCTGTTGTACATAGGGTCTTCATGATTCAGAATTGGCTCAATGGCACACAACAACAATGGCTTGGGTAATTTTTTTTTTTTAATTGTGATTTGGGTGAAAGTATATAGAACAAGTTCACATTCCATACAACAGTTAACATACATTTTGTCTCATGACATTGACTACAATTTACCACCATGCAACAGCTCCCCTTGTACTTCCTTCCCATAGTTACCTCTTTCCTGTGTCCTTCCCTCCATGCACTCCTGCCCCTGAGTTATGTCCCTGTGCATACACAGCCCTTCTATTCTCCCATGATTGTTCTCTCCAGGGAGGGTATCTACCTAGTGTAAATGTTTACTTCATATGCCTATCTATCTTTTGTTTGGCTAGAAGCCAGAAGAGTAGGTTCAATTGCAGACCTGAAACACAGGTAGGGGCCATAGTCTCAGGGGTTCCATGAGGCTCGATCAGACCAGGATACCTGGTCCCTTTTTTTTTTTCCCCAAATTATTTTGAGTTTTGTTCCACATTGTTCTCCCACTCTATCCAAGATCTCCTACATAGATCTCCCTCTGAGTGGCTGACAGTGGTAGCCGGGCACCATCTAGTTCTTCTGGTCTCATAGTCATATAGGCTGAGGATCACATGGTGTACCATTTGCTTGGACTAATTGTTTCCATGAATCATTGGTTTTCTTCATTCTTCTTTGTTCTGGATGAAGAGAGACCCATCGTTGCATCTAGATGGCTGCTTGCAAGCTTTTAAGATCCCAATCACTACTTGTCAAAGTAGGAGGTGGAACAATGTTTTGTGTAGTATGTTATGCCAATTGAGCTTGATGTTCCCTGCAACTATGGTCCTGAGTCCACAGATCCAACTACTTGGTCCCTCTGGGTTGCTGGGTGTGCCCAAGAAGTGATTACAATCTTGTCCCTTGTCAGCTTTACTATACACCTGGGAGTTTTTACAGAACATAGCAATACACTTGTAGAAACATTGCCTATCAACCCTATACATGGTCTTGAGCACACTACCCCTTGCATAGATATACCTAATAGTTCAGCTTGTCCACCCATCCGTCCACCCATGTAACAATGTTTGCCATCACTGACAATGCAGTACTGTATGTGCAAAAGGGTTATCTTTGTTGTCTATACCTCCCATGCACCTCTCTAAGTCTTCCTCTTCCTCAACACAACCATGTTGATCACTCACATTTGGTACATCCAAATCTACCCAACTAACAGTGTTCCCTCCCCTCCCCTCTCACCCCTGGTAACCAACAAAGAAAATTTCCTTCCATATATAAACCTTCCCTTGACTTTTTACAATAATGGACTAATACAATATTTGTCCTTCTGTGATTGACTTATTTCACTCGGCACAATATCCTCCACATCCACATTATGTGGTATTTTGCAGATTCTACATTATTCTTTAGGGTTGCATAGTATTCCATTGTGTGTGTATACCATAGTTTGGTTATCCATTCTTCAGTTCATGACAGCTAGGTTGTTTCCATCTTTTTACTATTGTAAATAGTGTTGCAATGAACATGGGTATGCATGCGTCTGTTCTTATCCTGGCTCTCATTTCTTTAGTATATATACCTAGTAATGGAATGGCTGGGTCAAATGGTATTTCTAATTCTAACTTTTTAAGGAATCACCATACTACTTTCCACAGTGGTTGTACCATTTACAGTCCCATCAGCAGTTATGAGAGTCCCAATCTCTCCACATGCAATTTTTTTTTTAAGTAGTGTTGGCAAAGATTATTAAAAATACCATGAACTACCAGAAGAATGAACAAATTTGTCTTGGAAGAGGTGCATCCAGAATGCTCCTTAGAAGCAAGAATGGTCAGGCTTTGTCTCATGTACTTTGGGGATGTTGTCAGAAAGGACCAGTCCCTGAAGAATACCATCCTTGGTAAAGAGGAGGGTCAGCGAAAAGGGGGAAGACCTCCAACGAGATGGATTTACACAGTGGCTGCAATAATGAGTTCAAGCATAGCAACAATTGTGAGGATGGTGTAGGACTGGGTAGTGTTTTGTTCTGGTGTACACAGGGTTCTGTGAGTTATAACCAACTCGACAGCATTTAGTAAGAACAAAAACATCTGATTATGTAGCCAATCTACTCAAAAACTTGTGGTTTAAAATTAAATGCACCATTAAATTTAACTTTCTAAACTTATATTATAAGATCCTTTATAATCTATATCTAACTGCATGGGTTATTATTCCCTTAAGCCACTCATTCCATGTAATAGGACAATTGTATGATTTTGGGATTTATGACGTTCTCTGAATAAGTCATACACTTAAATATCCCTGTGTATGTTTTCTCTGTTTTTTTTTTTTTTGTGTGTGTGTGTGCGTGAGGTATCTATTTTCTGTATCTAGATGTATTTTTTTTCTTTCTCAGACTAAATGAAACTATGTATGTTCATTCAAAGTTACATTCAAATATTTTCTCAATATAAAATTTCTCATGGCACTTGTCTTAAAATCTTAAAACAGATACAATTTCACTGTAATCATAAGAACATGGTATTAATATTGAGCATAACAAATAGATCAGAATAGATATCTCAGAAATAAAATCCTGGAAAATTAGCAATTTAAATTGAAAATATCAATACAGAGACAGTTTAAGAGGGATGTATTTGCATGTGTGATGTTTCTTGGAGGCTTTTCATGGCAACAAATATGCAGTTTTCATAAGGATATCCCTTTTGAATGTAGGTAGAGAATTAGCTATTATTTCCTTTACCTGAGATTTCCCCAGAGAAGAGTAATGTGTTTAGTTCTTTGGTATGTGTAAAGACTCAGTTATCTTCTTTTTCCAGAGAACTATCTGGAACTATCAGAGTAGCTCCAACCTTTTGGAAAAAGGTAGGTTTCAGTTAACAATGTGTTATTGTGCTAGTTTACACCCTATTAATTATTTCTTATATATTCACAAAGAAAGGGTAAGCCAATTTTCATCTATTACTTTAATAACCACAGTAATATGTATTCAGAATAAAAGATAATAAAATTAATCATACTCCCTTTCCTTGTTAGGGATTTAGTTTTGTGGCAAGAAAGAGAAACTTATTTAAGCTAAGTTAAATAAATATAAGTATTTATTTTATTGGAAAAAGTGTATCTCAAAGTATATAATTGTGTGAAGCTTAGTAAGACATCAGGGGCACAAGAAATCATCAAAAATTTCACCACTGTGTTTTTCCTTCCTTCCTTAGGGGCTACTTGTTTTCATGTCTCTGTTGAACATTGATTTCTGTTTCTAAGACACAAAAAGACATATATAACAGTACCATTTAAATAAATTGAAGATACATGAACATCAAATGACAATAGTCATTTTTGTAAGAATATAAAAAAGAAGATGAGGATTATACTCTAGACCAAGGATAGATTCAGCTGAGGCCAATCTTGCACAGATATCAATGATACAAAATACCCACAATCCTTACAGAAACAACAGAAGACAGACACAGAGCAATCCCTCAAAACAGCCAGACACTGTGGGAGAGAGATCTAACAGATCTACTGACTCAGGACCATATTATTGGAGGAGACCAGACTCAGTTGGCACAATAAAATACAGAAAAATCTTATTCCACAACTTACATTGGTGAGTAGTGACTGGGGTCTTAAAAGCTTTCAAACGACCATCTAAGGTGCAGCTAATGGGCTTCTACCATTGGAAGTAAAGAAGATGCAAAAAAAAAAAGGACATTTGGAAGCAATTGGTCCTAGGACATCATGGACCTTGAGACCAGAAGAACTAGATGGTGCCCAGCTACCAATGCCAACCACTCAGGAAAGGATCAAAACTGGAGATCCTGGATAGGGTGGGAAGAAAAACATGGAACAAAATCTAAAAACACAATAATGACCAAAATTACTGGTTGGATGGAGTCTGGTAGGACCCCCAATACTATGACACTGGGATAAACTTCAGGCCTGGAATAAAACTCACTCCCAGGGGCTAGCTCTTAGCCCAATAGTAAATAAGATGTACACACAGACCACTCAACCCAGGGTGACACACCCACATACTCCATGGAGATGCATCCCTTGGATCAATTGACCATAAGGCACCAGAGAGGCAACATTCACAAGGAGGAAATGCAGGACACACAGGAGTGAATAACTGTGAGGGATATGGGGGAGTGTGTCTCACTGGGCAGGGAGGGGAAGAGACTGGGTTAGGGTTGGGGATGGTAATTGAGAAGTGAAACCAAATGTACATGAAATGTTGAATGTAAAACAAACTCTGTTCCATAAACCTGCATCTAAAGCACAATTAAATAAATAAATATAAAAAAAGGAAAATAGGTATGAGGAATGGAGATATAAGAAAATCAGCCAATCAGACATGAGAAGAGGCTAGGCTATCCAACTAAAGATAAATACGTGGTATAAACTGAAGAGTACAATAAACTCAGTATGATGCCCAAACAAGTGAACAAAAGTAGAAAACCAAAGAAGAGAAGGCACGGCTTGCATACTTTACTAAACTGTTGCCAGAATAGAACATACTACTTTGATATACAGTTCTACTTAGATATACATGGAGTTGTCATATGTCAGAACATACTCAGTGGCAACTGTTTTGTTTGTTACCTTTACCAGTAAAAACAAAAAATAGATGGTAATAAGAAAACGAGTTGTGCCTTTGGAGTCTCTGTATGGTGCAAATGGTTAAGCACTTGACTACTAGGCTAAGGGTTGGTGGTTTGAACCCACCCAGTGGTGCCTCAGAAGAGAGGCCTGATGTTTGTTTCCAAAAGGTCACAGCCTTGAAAACTTCATGGTGCACAGTTCTACTCTGCACGCATGAGGTCATTATGAGTCAGAATAGACTCACCAGCAATAGCAACAGTAACATGGTGCCCTTGTGTGATGTGTGTTCCTCATTCCTTCTCTTTCTCATTTGGAGAGAACACTTCTAGTCTTCTAGCTAACTCTTGTTATTCTTAGCTAATTCCCTGGCCTTTGTCATTTCTTTCTTTCCTTTATCAGTTCTACAAAACCCTCTAGCAATTATAGCTGATTAACGACCTAGTTTGAAATATGAACAACTGATAAACTGGAACATGATTGAGATAATAGGAAGCCTACTTCCCTGTGGGAATACTTTTAAAAGAGTAATAATTTAAGTGGCTTTGTAGAGAAAGTACTCTGTAATTTCAGCATTCATAGGCCAACAAATATTGCAACAATGCTAGAACAAAGCAAAAATTAAACGAGGAAAACTACAGTATTGGCTGAAAACAGCTTCTAAAAGGACATGTTGGATACCCAGTGCAGAGTTTAACAGAGATTGCAAGTATAAATGCTATTCCAGTGGGAGTTAATACAAATGGAGCTCAAGCAAGTGGGTATGAAATTCTAGGAAATCAGTGACTTCTGGATACAGGCAGTGGTAGACTTTTCTTCTTATGCCTAATTCAGCAAATCACTAAAGGTACATGAAGCAACTACTCTTTTTGTTTGCCCAGAGTTATGTAGAATACCAGACCTCCAGTCAAACAGATGAACTATTTGAGTACGTGCTGTTTCAGTTTTTGGCTATTATAAATAAACTTGTTATGAACATTTGCTTGCTAGCCTTTCTATGGACATATGTTTTTGTTTCTCTTAGGTAAATAACTAGGCTTGGAATGCCTAATATGTGTTTAATTTCTTAACAGTTGTACTGTTTTCACTTTCTTGTTATTGTTGATTACTAATTTATTTCTCTTGTAATTAGAGGATACACTCCTCTGCATGATTTCAATCATTTAAAATATATTGCTATTTGCTTTATGTTCCAGCATATGTTGCATATTGGTGAATGTACCGTGTTCACTTGAAAAGATAGTATATTCTTTTGTAGAGTCCTGTCTTCTCTAATAGTCAATTAGATTAAGGTGGTTGATGGTGTTGTTCCAATCTGCTATGTTTTTACTGGTTTCTTTTATCTATTTGTTCCATCAATTGCTGTGAGATGGGTTCTAAAATTTCTTACAATTGTTTTTGAATGATCCATATTCCCCTTAAATTCTATCAATAACTGTTTCATGTATTTTGAGGATGTATTATTATATGCATACACACTGATAATTTTTAACAACCTCCTGATGAATTCTTCCATTTATCATTATGTTGTTGTTGTTGTTAAGTGCCGTCGAGTCGGCCCGACTCATAGCGACCCCTCCTTGGGTTTCCGAGGCAGTATCACTACGGAAGTAGGATTTATCATTATATAATATCCCTATTATCTCTATTAATGCTTTTTCTTGATGTCTATTATATATTGCATTAAAATAGCCACTCCTGTGTGTTTTATACACATTTAGAAATGTGTATAAAACAACAAAAACAAACCCATAGCCATTGAGTTGATTCTGACTCATAGTTATCTTATATAGAAATATGTATAGACAGTTCCTGTTTATATTTTATGTATGTATTTATATTTCTTTGAAATTTCAGAGAATTGATTCATGCCTTATTTTAAGATAATTTTATGCTTGATAAAAATTATACACATTAATAGTTAGATATTGGATGCCACATAATCTGGTAGATCAAACTTTTAATTCTGTTATTCAGAGTTTTTATATATTTACTGAATTTTTGTTTATTAGACTTATTTACAGTGCAGATAGATATGTTAAAATTTTCCACTGTGACAGCAGGTTTGTCTCCATGTATTTCTTATTTTTTAATTTTAATTCATTTTATTGAAATATAATTTGTGTACAGTGAAATACACAAAACTAAAGTGACATGAGTCAATGCATTTTTTTTT
>NW_006921687.1:3406755-3408003 GCF_000298275.1 Orycteropus afer afer
GCGTTGGAGTTTTCTATAAATCTTAGAGATAAGTCCCTTGCCAGATATATAATTATCTGCAAATATGAATTTGTTGCTGTCATTTTTGTTATGTGCTTTTTTGTGGTGTCGATTTCTTTGTTCCATATAATTTTCTATGCTGAGCTCGTTTTGTTTATGAATTGTGTTATCACTTCCTTTGTTGCTAGTGTTTTAGTATTTGCTAAATATTTGTGCTGGTCCTCTTCTTGATTTTGATGTGAAGGTTTATCATTTTTCTTTGAGGTTACCCTGTGCTTTATCTTTTTCTTCTCAAGTTTAGAATAGTCTGTTCTATCTTATAATTGTCTTGACATCCCAACCATCTAGAAGAAGTTCTGTAACAACACAGTTTTTTCCCTCTTTCTGGTTTGTAGTTGTCCTCATTTGTCAACTGACGTCTCTGGTTTCCTGTGTACAATCTTGTAGGCCTATTTACTTTGTATACTTCCATAGTGGGGTTGGTATCTGGGTTACATCATCATGTGTATTAATGGTCAGTTCTTGTTGGCTATTGTTGCTTCTTTGTGCAAAGGGCTCCCTTTAGCATCTCTTGTATGGTTGGTCTGTGTGGTAGTTATGTTTGTGTGTCAACTTGGCTGGGCCTGGTTGAGTGGCTGGGCAGCTGGTGGTAGTTATTCCCCATGAGTAGACTGGTAATCAACTCCATGGTGGGATCTACCACAAGCAGCTGAGTAGCTGCCTTTGGGATGTGGTCTGCTTCCTGTAAATAAGGAGAAGCCTTGAGAATGGTCTCTAGCCTATGGCATGCTTGGACCCCGCATGTAGCCGTATTGTTGCTCAGCAGCCTCCTATGCTCTGCCGACCTTGGGATTTACAATGGATTTAAATTAATGGCCTGCTGTGTGGTTTGGTAACATCAGGACTGTGCCTTTTTACTTGTCAACCTTGGGCCTTCTTAGCCTCAGCAGCCAGAGGCTGTCTGAGTGAAGAAACACCTCTAGCTCCAGTGGGCCGGGAACAGGAGGCAGAGCTGGACTGGATCCCAAGGTTGAGGGGCTTTTACCCAGCCCCTAGAGCCTGGCACTTTGAACTTGGACTTAAGCCTCCAATTGTAAGAATAAACTCGTGTTTGTTAAAGCCATCTCATTTGTGGTATGTTTCCTGTCAGAGTAGCACTAGGTAACCAGAAGTCTGGTTTTAACAAATCTGCTTATCTGGAAATGTCCTAATTTCACCATCATATTTGAGGGACAATTTTGCTGGGTA
>NW_006921687.1:3412415-3417488 GCF_000298275.1 Orycteropus afer afer
CATTTGACTGCTAACTAGAAGGCTGGTGGTTCAAACCCACCAGCCACTCCTCAGAAGGAAGGGTGGGAAATCTACTTCTGTAGTGATACTGCCTTAGAAACACAAGGAGGGGTTGCTATGAGTCAGATCTGACTTGACGACAATGATTTTTTTTTTTAACTTATCCTTTTTTCATCATTTTTATTTCAGTTGGTTTTGTTGTGATGTTGCCAATTTCATTTCTTATTCATGTTATTTGTATTCTCTTCCTCTTTTCCTTTGTTATATTTGTTGGTGGTTTGTCAATTTTGTTAATCTTTTCAAAAAACCAACTTTTAGTCTTATTCTTTTTTCTATTGTCTTTCTATTTTCTGTTTCATTGAATTCTGCTAGAGTCTATTATTTCCTTTCTTCTGGTGACTGTAAGTTTTTCTTGCTGTTCTTTTTCTAATCGTTGGAGATGTTGGTTTAAAGTAATGATATTGGCACTTTCTTTTTATTTGATGTGTGAATTGATTGCTATAAATTGGCCTCTGATTACTGCTTTTGCTGTGTCCTAAAGATTTTGCTATGTTGTATTTTCATTCTCGTTTGATTCAAGGAATTTTTTAAGTTCATTTTTTATTTCTTCTATTACCCAGTCTTTCTTAAGGAGGGTGTTGTTCAGTTTCCATGTGTTTGCTCTTTTTCCATTGATCTTCCTGTTGCTGATTTCTAGTTTCATAGCACTGTGATCTGAAAAGATGCTTTGCAGTATTTCAATGTTTTAAAATTTATTAAGGCTTACTTTATGACCTAACATATGGCCTATCCTGGAGAATGTTCCATGTTCACTGGAAAAGAATGTATATTGTGCTGTTGTTGGGTGAGGTGCTCTGTAGATGTCTATGCTGTCAAGTTGGTGAATTGCAATGTTTAGTTCTTCTGCATCTTTATTGAGTTTCTTTCCATCTGTTCTATCTTTCATTGAAAGTGGTGTATTAAATCTCCTACTATGACTTTGCAGTCATCTATTTGTCTTTTCAGTTCTGTTAAAGTCCAATTTATATATTCTGGGGCTCTTTCATTGGGTCCATAGATATTTACCATGGTTATATCTTCTTGTTCAATTGATCCTTTAATCATTATATAATATCCTTCTTTGTTGTCTCATATGGTGGTTTTTGTCTTAAAGTCAATTTTATCAGATATTAATATTGCCACTCCTGCTGTTTTTTGGTTGCCATTTGCTTCATATATCTTTTTTTTAACCATTAATTTTTAGTCTATCTTTCTTTGTGTCTAAGGTGTGTCCCTTGTAGACAGCATATTGACGGTTTATGGTTTCTTATCCAGTTTGCAATCTCCTTCTCTTGTGTAGTGCATTTTATCCATTGATATTCAGTGTAATTATCAACAAGTATGAATTGGTTGCTGTCATTTTTTATGTGATTTTTCATGGTGTTCCTGGTTTCATTTTCCCTATAATTTTCTGTCCTGATCTCATTATGTTTATGAATCATGTTATCATTTCCTTTGTTGTATTGTATTAGTATTTGCTAAATATTTGTGCTTGTCCTTTTTTTATTGTGATGTTATATATATCATTTTTCTTTGAGGTTACCCCGTGATTTAAAATTTTCTCCCCAAGTTTAGAACAATGCATTCTACCTTGCAACTCTCTTTACTTTCTCACCATTTAGAAGTTCTGTAACTACACTATTTTTCCCTCTTTTTGGTTTGTAGTTGTCCTCATATGCCAATTGATGTCTCTGGTTCCCTGTTTACAATCTTGTACTTTGGATACTCCCATAGCTGTGTTGGTTTCTGGGTTTTATCATCTTGTGTATTAATGATTGGTTGTTGTTTGCTATTATTTGTTCTCTGTTCAAAGCATCTCTTGTAAGATTGGTCTGGCTTCAACAAATTCCCTTAATTTCTACTTATCTGGAAATGTCCTAATTTCACCATCACATTGAGGGACAATTTTGCCGGGTATATAATTCTCAGTTGGAAATTTTTCTCTTTGAGGTTTTTATATACACCATCCCATTATCATCTCACTTGCATGGCTTCTGCTGAGAAATAAGAGCTTATTCTTATTGTTAGTTACCTAACCCCCATAGGTCACTTTTAGTTTTTCCTGTACTGCTTTCAGGACTTTTTCTTTGTCTTTGGTTTTGATGAGTTTGATGATGATATGGCTTGGTGATTTCTTTTGGAGTCGATCCTGTTTGGGGTTCATTAGACTTCCTGAATGGACATATTCTCAACTTTCATCATATCAGGCAAGCAAATCTTGGACAATTTTCTCAGTGGTTTTGTTTTTCTCTTCCTGTTCTGGAATTCTGATTGCACATAGGTTATCTCTTTTGACGGTATCCCACATGAATATTAGGCTTTCTTCATTTTGTTTTGATCTTTTTTATGATTGATCCCTTTCCAAAGAAGTATTCAGGTATTCTTCTTCAATCTCATTAATTTGGCCTTCCATTGATTCGATTCTACTCCTTTGTCCTTTCAATGTGTTATCTATTTCTGAAAATTTAGTATTAATCTTCTGGATTTCTATCTGTTGATTTTGTATCATTTCTAATTTTTCATTCATTTTGTCATTTCCTTCTTGTATTTTCTTCCAAAATTGTTCTAGGGCTTTGTCTGTGTTTTCTTTAATTTTGTCAGTGTTTTCCTTGATCTGTCTCTCAATCCCTTGAAGGTACATATGTATAATTCTTTTGAATTCCTTATCAGGGAGTTCCAATGCTGCTTGTTCCTTAGATTGTTCTGGGTCTGTATTCTGCTTCTTTGTTCTATCACTTTTTCTTGCTCCTTTGTGTGGACTATGATGGTCTGTTGTCTCACAACATTGTGACATTGTTGTATTTATATTTAATTGGTGATTGTATGTTGGAGTGATTCATTCAACTTTTTTTTCTTTTTAATGTATCTAAATAAGCAGGGCACTGTGTTCCTCTATTTGCTACTTGGCCGCACTATGTACTCACCACCTGTATCCTGGTGGTTGTGGTAAAGAATGAGAATGGCTGCACAGATCTCTGTAAACTGTTTGTGAAGTGCAGTTAAGGGTGCATCAGGGTCTTCTTGGTGGTCATTTATTGTTGGCCAGTTGGTGGAGAAGGAAGTGGGGGCTCCACTCAGTAGGTGGAGCTGCAGGAAGTGTGTCATATGGGCACATTTGCTGTCTCTCACACAGTTAGGCAAAAACAGCAATTAAAAAACCATCATAAATGTAAAAGCAAGTGGAAAAAAAACACACCACATAAACACACAGGAACAATGACCAAAAATAGAAAAAAGGAAAAAAAGAAAAAATAAAGAGGAAAGGCCATAAGTGAGAGAGGATATTTAAATAAATATTTTAAAAAGCCAAAATATACATGCATAGAAAAAGTGGCAGAATAGGAGAATAATGAAGAAAAAAATGGGAAAAATGCAAAGAGGACAATGAGGAATGGGGAGAAACATGAGAAAGAAAAACCATGGGAACCAGGAACAAAGAAGAGAGAAAAAGCTGAAAACTAGAACTTGAGAAGGGAAGAATAAAGAATAATAATTAAAAGGACAGAAAAAAAAAGGATAATGATGATGATAATAATTTTAAAACAGACAAAAACAACATAAAAAAAGAAAAAAGAAAAAATCTGGGCAGGGTGGGGCAGGGTACCCAGGCTCTGTTAGGCCACACAGAATGGGATGGAATTCTTGCTGGCTCAGAAGGTGGTTGGGAATGAGGGATGGCTGCACCTCTGTTCAACAAGAGGGTGTGGGGTATAAGAGTAGCAAGGGAAATATTACACCTTTCCAGTTGTTAGTGTCCAGAATGTCCCTGTGGTCCCCAGCAAGTGGAGCCTATTCTTAGATCCCTGGAATCTGAGAGACCACTGTCACTTTAAATATCCAAAATGGTGGAACTGCTTGTAAATGTTCAAAATGGCTGCACCCTCTGGACAGCCAAAAGTCCACAGCTCAGCCCATCTCCCTCTTTGTTGCTTCTCCTTTATTCACCAGCCATCAGTGCAGTCTTCCAGGCAGCTCCTGGCTAGCAGGGCCAATTTTCAGGTTAATTCTTAGGTCCTAACAACATTTGGCAATATCCAGCTATCTGTGCCATCAGAATCGCTGACAGTGCACAGCTCCATATGTCTCCTTTTATATTCTTTTCATACAGGCTCTTCTACTAGTTGGAGTTTAATCCACTCTTTATCCTTCCTTTCAAAGCTCAGGGTTCCAGGATTATCTTCTGTATCTGCATTAATTGGTTCCCCCTTTCTTTGTTGAAGAGGGTCTGTGTAGTTTGTCTATTATGCCACTTACTGGAACATTGGTAGAACAAATAGTTCTTTAAAAAAAAAAAAAAAAAAACATAAAAACTACTGAATGCTTTTAGCAGGTTGTGGAGATTTAGTGATCTAAGATTTCCTAATGTAATTCTGTCTTTAGGGTACCATTTATT
Organism: Orycteropus afer afer; assembly: GCF_000298275.1. NCBI lineage: Eukaryota > Metazoa > Chordata > Mammalia > Tubulidentata > Orycteropodidae > Orycteropus > Orycteropus afer. The sequence goes on from NW_006921687.1 coordinate 3,416,848, forward strand.
ATTCCTTTGCTAAAGATTGGAACTATATCAACAAGCAAACAATAACTAATGTTAAATCAAAACAAACCAAACTCACTGCCACTGAGTTGATTCCAACTCATAGTGACAGAGTAGAACTGCCCCATAATGTTTCCAAGGCTGTAAATCTTTATGGAAGCAGACTGCAACATCTTTTGCCCATTGGTGAGTTCGAACTACTGACCTTATAGTTAGCAGCTAAATGCCTTAAACACTGCACCACCAGAACTAATACTAGGTAGGATTACTGATGCTTTACAATAAATTTTCTGATAAAGAATTTGAAGATTTATTTTTATGTTTTTTAATTTATCTAAGTGTTCCTCCCCTCCCCTCCCACCCCTGATAACCAACAAAGAAAATTTCCTTCCACATAGAAACTTTTCCTTGACTTTTTACAATAATGGACTAATACAATATTTGTCCTTCTATGATTGACTTATTTCACTCAGCATAATGTCCTCCAAGTTCATCCATGTTATGAGGTGTTTTGCAGATTCTACATTATTCTTTAGGGTTGCATAGTATTCCACTCTGTGTATGTACCATCGTTTGGTTATCCATTCCTCAGCTGATGGACACCTAGGTTGTTTCCATCTTTTGGCTATTGTAAATAGTGCTGC
>NW_006921687.1:3418227-3433102 GCF_000298275.1 Orycteropus afer afer
TGGTGTGAGGTACAGATCTTGTTTCATTTTTCTGCAAATGGATCTCCAGTTTTGCCAGCACCATTTATAAAACAAACATTCACTTCCCCACTTAATGGATTTAGGCCCATTGTCAAAGATCAGCTGACCATAGTTCAATGGATCTACTTCTGGGTTCTCAATTCTATTACATTGGTCTATGTATCTGTTATTGTACCAATATTGATTTTGAAGAATTTTATGTCACTTAGGCAGTATCAAATGTTATCATTTATGCAAAAGTTTAAAAATTATAAAGTTAAAGAAGGCTGATAGTGAAAAAAACATCAAACATTGACAATTATTCACCTTGTGTACACTGTTTGCATAATGAGGAGGATATTTCTTACATGATGGTAAATGCAGATCAACATAAGTGTACTAGTGATAATGGTGATAATGTGTACAACCAAGGGAAATATGGTTAAAGCACATGATTACTTAATTGCTGGACTTCAACAACATGCATTGGTGAGCATGTTCCAGCTACTTACTCAGTAAAGAAGCAGTACTTAGACATAGCTTATGGGAAGCATATAACATTGAGTGAATTCTTTTTAAAGGTCTACGTTTCTTGGTGCTACTTTATCACTTAACAATTCTGTAGCCTCATCAGCAGATGTCCAACCCCAAACTGATAGTGGTATTGGTAGCACCATTAATGTATCCAACCTCTTCTCTAAAAGTCTCAAACAAGCAGATATGATGAATATTTGTTGTTTACATTTACACAGGCATTTAAGTTTGAAGTTGTATATATTTGAAATTTATTTAAATAAACTAATTCTTTTATAGTCATTACCTCATTGAGTGTGAATATTCATATGCTTAATTATTGGTTACTTCCCCAGTTACCAATGGTTGTTGTGGTTATATTGTTAGGTGCCATCAAGTCATCTCCTACTCATAGCGACCTTATGTACAAGAGAATGAAACACTGCCCAGTCTTGTCCCAGCCTCATGGTATTTCCAACACCTGAGTCCATCTTTGCAGCCACTATGTCAATCCATCTTCTTGAGGGTCTTCCACTTTTCTTTTGCCCCTCCACTTTATGAAGCATGATATCCTTCTCCAGAGAACGGTCCCTTCTGACAACTTGACAAAAGTAAGTGAGATGAAGTCTGGCTATTCTCACTTCCAAGAAACAGTCTGGCTGCACTTATTCCAGGACAGATTTGTTAGTTCTTTTGGCAACCCATGGTATCCTTACCATTCTTCACTAACACAACAAATCAAAATCATTAACTCTTCTTTGGTCTTACTTACTCATTGTCCAGCTCTCACATGTATATGAGGTGATTGAAAATACCATGGCTTGGGTTAGGCACATCATAGTCTTCAAGGAGACATCTTTGCTCTTCAAGCACTTTAAAGAGGTCTTTTTACAGCAGATTTTCCCAATGCAGTATGTCATCTGATGTCTTGACTGCTCTTTCATTGGTGTTGATGTAGGACCAAGTGATAGGAAGTTTTTGACAACTTCAGTCTTTTCTCCATTTATCTTGATGCTGCTTATTGGTCCAGTGTGAGGACTTTTGTTTTCTTTTTACTGAGGTGTAAACCATAATTCAGACTGTATTCTTCAATCTTCATCAGTAAGTGCTTCAAGTCATCTTCACTTTCAGCAAGCAAAGTTGTATCGTCTGCATATCACAGGTTGTTTATGAGTCTTCCTCCAATCCTGATGCCACGTTCTTCTTTACAAAGTCTAGCTTCTCGGATTATTTGCTCAGCATAGAGATAGAATAAGTATTATAAAAGACACAGCCTTAATGTACTCCCTTCTTGATTTTAAACTATACAATATCCCCTTGTTCTGTTCAAATGACAGCCTCCTGGTCTATACACAGGTTCCTTGTGAGTACAATTAATTGTTCTGGAATTCCCATTCTTCTCAATAATTTGTTATGATCCACACAATTGAATGGTTTTGCATATTCAATAGAACACAAGTAAATATATTTCTGGTATTATTTGCTTTCAGTGAAGATCCATCTGACATCAGTTATGATATCCCTCATTCCATGTCCTCTTCTGAATCCAACTTTGCATTTCTGGAAGTTCTCTGTCAATATACTGCTGTAAACATTTTTTAATTATCTTAAGATTTTACTTGCATGTGATATTAATGATATTGTTCAATAATTTCCATATTCTGTGGGATCACCTTTCTTTGTAATGGGTACAAATATGGATCTCTTCCAGACAGTTGGACAGGTAACTGTCTTCCAAATTTCTTGGCATAGTCATGTGAGTGCCTCTGGTGTGGCTTATTGCTAATTCCTTCAGTGCAGCTTCGACTTCTTCCTTCAATACCTTTGCTTCTTGATCACATGCCACCTCCTTTAATGGATAAACATCAACCAGTTCTTTTTGTTATAGTGACTCTGTGTATTCCTTCCATCTTCTTTTGATGTTTCCTGCATCATTAAATATTTTGCCCATAGAATCTTTCAATATTGCAACTTGAGGCTTGAATTTTTTATTCAATTCTTTCAGCTTGAGAAATGCTGAGTATGTTCTTCCCTTTTGGTTTTCCAACTCCAGGTCCTTGCACATTTTATTATAATAATTGACTTTGTCTTCTCAAGCTGCTTTTTAAAATCTTCTGTTCAGCTCTTTCATTTTGTCATTTCTTCCATTTGCTTTAGCTACTCTCCACTGAAGGGCAAGTCGCAGAGTCTCTTCTGACATTCATTTTGGTCTTTTCTTCATTTCTCATTTTTTTATTGACCTCTGGCTTTCTTCATGGGTGATGTTCTTGATGTCATCCCAGAATTCTCTGTTTTTTCATAATTGGTTTTCAATGCATCAAATCTGTTCTTCAGATGGTCTCTAAATCCAGGAGGGATATAATTAAGGTCATATTTTGGCTCTCGTGGACTTCTTTTAATTGTCTTTAGCTTCAACTTGAACTTATATATGATCAGTTGATAGTCTGTTCTATAATCAGCTCCTAGCCTAGTTTTGACTGAAGATATTGATCTTTTACATTGCCTCTTGCCACAGATGTAGTTAATCTGATTCCTGTGTACTCTGTCTGGCAAAGTCTATGTGCAGAGCTGCCATTTGTGTTGTTGAAAAAAGGTATTTGGAATGAATAAGTCATTGGTCTTACAAAATGTTATCATCTAATCTTCAACATTATTTCTATCACCAAGACCATATTTTCTAACTATCATTCTTCTTTGTTTCCAACTTTTCCATTCTAATCACCAGTGATAATTAACACATCTTGATTGCATGTTTGGTGAATGTCAGGCTGCAGAATTTGGTAAACATCTTCAATTTCCTCATGTTTGGCTTTGGTGGTTGGTGTGTAAATTTGAATAATAGTAATATTAATTAGTCTTCCTTGTAGGCACATGGATATTATCCTATCACTGACAACATTGCACTTCAAGATAGATTTTGAAACATCCTTTGTGATGATGAATGCCGTGCCATTCCTCTTCAATTTGTGATTCCTGGCATAGTAGATCATATGGTTTTCTGATTCAAAATGGTCCATTTCAGCTCACTGATGCCTAGGATACTGATCTGTATGCATTTCATTTAATTTTTGTCAACTTCCAATTTTCCTAGTTTCATATTTTGTACATTCCATGTTCCAATTATTAATGAATATTTGCAGCTGTTTCTTCTCATTTTGAGATGTGCCACATCAACAAATGGAGGAAAGCTTTATTCTGTCCACATCTTTAAGGTTGGCTCTACTCTGAGGAGCCAGTTTTCCCCAGTCATACTCTCAGTCCTCTCTGACCTGAGGGACTCATCTTCTGGCACTGTGTCAGACAATGTTACAGGGCTATCCATAAAGTTTTCCAGTAATATATCAGACAGTGCTTCATAAGGTTTTCACTGGCCTATTCTTTGACAAGTGGATGGCCCCTTCCTTCTTCTGCATCTCTCTTATCTGTAAGCTCCACTGAAACCTGTCCACCATGGGTAACTCTGTGGGCATTTGTAACACTGGTAGCATATCCTCCAGCCTCACAGCAACATGCAAGTTTGTCTCCTTAGTTTTTCCAAACCACTCCACTCAGTTCCTCCCCCAGATACTCCAACACCTGCCTGCCACGTCTGCCTCCCTTACCCGGCCTGTGCCAGGTGCTCCAACACCCACCTACCGTACTTGGCTCGCTTCCCTGGCCTGCCCTGGATATTCCAACACTGGCCTGCCATGTTCACAAAGTGTTATTTAATACATAGTATATGTGTAAATTACCTTTCTAAATCTGAAAACTTCAGTCTTACAGACTGCTGGCTTTGACACTTAGTGAGCTTAAAGCTCCTGAAGTATTTTGTCATCAAAAAGTGAGAAGTCACATTTAGAGAAGATCACTCTGGCTGCTGGCTGCTGGTTGAGAATAGACTCAAGGCAAACCAGGGAAAAGGCAGGAAGACAAATTGGGGGCCCTGAACCAGGGTTCTTGCAGAAGGGGTATTTAGAAATGATCAAAATTTGAATGGTCCAATTTATAAGGGAGAGCTTATAGGATTTGCTGATGGGTAAATGTGAAATGTGAGAGAAAGAGAACAATTAAGATTACATCTGCTTTTTTAGACTGAGCAACCCAAAAAATGAAGTTGGAATTTTCCATATACTTTTTGAATATATACTTTGCATTATGACTGAATTCTTTGAGTTGTGAAATATATACACTCTACATCTAAGTCAGTGTGAAGAAGGCAGAACAATAACAGCATGGAAGATTCCAATAAGACTGAGAATTTGCTGGAAGATAAAACACAAGAAACAGCTAAGAAAAAGTTAAGGCAATGGGATTCATTGAAATCTCATTCTGGATATGAGAGTGGTCACAAAATGTTAAAGGGAGATTACGAATTTTATATTTGACCTCAAAGTACAAGGTTGACATTTAGATAACTTATGGCCTACACAGTAAACACATTTCAGTCACAGCATAGTAACTATGTAGGTAACCTATGTGTGAATGAATGTTTTTTTGCCAAAATATGGGTATATTTATTTTTATTATGTAGAATGGACAAGTGAGTTAAAAATACTATAAATGATTCGTTCAATATTGAATCTAAAAATCATTTCATTTCTCTAGTCAGATTTTCATCTTTGATGCTTTTCACTCCTCTTCATCCCTGTTTTTTAATTTTAACTTTTCTTTATTGTGATTTGGGTGAAATTTTGCAGAGCAAAATGATTTTCCAATCAACGATGCATTTTGTTTTGTGACATTGACTGCAATTTCCACAATGTATGCACTCTTCCCACTCCCTCCCTGTGTTTACCCTTTCTCTTCATCCTTCTTTCTTATCTCTTCCTGTCTTCTTAGCTTTACCCCTGGGTAAATGCTGCCCTCTTGATCTGGTGTGGTTGATTTTTCTAAAGAGTGGTACCTTCCTGGTGTTACTGTTCACCTTATAGACTTGTCTATCATTTGGCAATGGTGGTGATTCAGTTCCAGGCTTGAAGGTTGTCTAATGGTCATAATCTGTGGATGGGGAGGAAGGTTTCCTCATCATCTTTTAAATGAAAGAATTATGTATTACATTATAATTCTGCTATATTTTCAGGTTTATGAAACAAAATGGAAAAATATAAAAGTAGTAATATTTGAAACAGATATATTTTTGTTGATCAAGAAATGCTTACAGAGATCCTACACTCTGCACTGAACAGAAAACAGTACAATGCAAAATTAGTCTGAGAACTTTAAAAAGAACACAAATTTTATAATTTTAATAGCATTTCAATTAGTTAATTTAAAATCAGAGTATGAATTAAGGATGAGAATAACTGAATCCATTCTTCTGAAAGATTTGTTTGTTTTTATTAAAATGTCAACACAAGCAGCTTTATCTTTAGTCTCTCCCAATGAGCATTTTCTGTGGAGAAGACAATGAGTTTTCTCTGTGATGATTACTCGAGGCTCCCTTAATGGAGGCCTGAAGCATTTGGATAGAAAAGTTATTCATTCTTACACAGAAGACTGAATCTGCTCCTTTGGAAACATCAGGGTGTCTTAGCTCACAAAGTGCCAGACCTGGCACCAAAATTCATTTACCCTATCTCACCTCTTCAAATCTAGCAACCTGCTGTCCCGAACCTGTTGTATAGATTCACTTAACAATGATATCACCTTTTAAATTGATTTTTTTTTAAAAATTGTAGCCTGAAATATTCAGTAACTTATAATTGCACTGGAAACACAAATTTCTTCCAATTCTTAATAAAATTCTTTCTTTCCTATATCACTGGCATATTTCTTTGTTATCATCAGTTTTCTCTGATTCCCCCATTTATCGATATTTATTAACTGACCCTACTCCATCTCTGACCTCAAATTCTCTACTGTTTCCACCAAAGTCTTAACTTTAGAAAAGGGATGGGGTTTGTGCTAAGGATTAAATGAATCATGAATAGTCCTTCACTGCAATCTCATAATTATGACTTTTATATGTTTGTGTGATTATTTGGCTATGGTCTAATCTTTCTCTCATTTCTATATTTTATAAGTACAGAAACAATTGAGTGTGCTCAACATTAAATCACTAATGTCTAGCACAATATCTGGCTCATGTTAGGCATGTGATCAAATAAATTAACGAATAAGAATCTTTTGGAGGAGAAAGATCAAACACTATTCTTTCCATACCATAGTGACTTCCTCGCTTCCTACCATAGTAGTTTGTGAGCTAGGATTTACCTTTATCTTAGGGAGTGGTATCTATTCTGATAGCTAGTGTGGAATCTGGGAAAGTGTACAATTAGCCCCTGGCTACATAGGCTTGGTTCTGCTTTAGGCTTCAAGGAAAAATGTAAAAAGGAGTTAAGAGGGCCCTCCTTTGTCCTGCATTTCTTATCTCAGAAGAAGAGCAGATATAAAGCCTAGATAGACATTCTAGTTAGGAATAGAGTGGGCACTATGCTAGTCTAATATCCCTGGGTACATTTGGAAATTTGATCTTGGTGATGAGTGATCAGATGGAAGCAAAACATTGTATATAATGAAGAATTTACATCTCTGAAAAAATATGATCTTTTGAAATTAGGCATTAATTACATCCGTTCAAATGTCTTTCTAAGCTAACAACTTACCTGTGGTCAGGCAATTTTATATTAATTCTTGGAATTCTCAGATCAAAGCATTATTTCTAAGTAAGGCTGTTTCAATTAGTACTTTGTTATTGGTTTAATCTCAGTTTTATTTATAATTGGCAAAAGAGAAATAAATTACTGTAACCACCAAAAGGAAATTAATCTGGCGTTCTTGGGAGCCACTGCATGGTTCAACATATGATGTTTAACAACAATATAAAATAAGCATGTTGTTGTTGTTGTTGTTGTTATGTGCCATCGAGTCGGCCCCAACTCGTAGCGACCCCTCCTTGGGTTTCTGAGGCAGTGTCACTGCTTAGTTCTTAAATAATAAAGTTGTTAAATCTGAAGTTTATTAACTAATTATCTATGACTTTGTTTTTGTTGTTACTTGGTTCTGGGTCATGAGACATCTTAGATATGGCTCAGGTATACAGTGCTGAATGAAAACTTCAGGGATAGATTTTGAAATATAAATTTAATCTTATCAGAGTTATTTGTCCATGAATTGAGAAGTTTAACATTTCTGTTGTCTATTTCTAGTCTCTTTTCCCCAGCCCATGAAATGCTAGTTATTTACGTCCGTATTTCTAAATACATATAATAGCATGTTTGCTTTTCCACTTTTAGATATTATCTTTTTGTTGCTGTTGTTCTGTGTTGGTCTAGTCAACTCCGGCTCACACTGACCTCATGTGACACAATATAACTGCCCCATAGGGTTTCCTAGACTCTTTATCAGAGCTGATCATCTGGTTTTGTCCTGAAGAGCAGCTGATGGGTTTGAACCACAAACCTTCTGGTTAGCAGCTAACTGTTTAACCATTACACTACCAGGGCTCCTAGATGTTATCCAGTGTGCTGGTTAAGTTTTTGTGTCAACTTGGCTAGGCCTGGTTGAGTGGCTGGGCAGCTGGATGTAGTATTCCCCATGATAAGACTGGTAGTCGACTCCATGGTGTAATCTACATGGTGAGCAGCTGAGTAGCTGCCTTTGGGTATGTGGTCTGCTTCCTGTACATAAGAAATAGCTTTGGGAATGGTCTTTAGCTTATGACACGCTTGAACCCTGCATGTAGCTGTGTAGTTGTTCAGCAGACTGTCATGCTCTGCTGACCTTGGGACTTAGAATGGACTTGAACTAATGGCCTGTTGTGTGGTTTGGTAACATCAGGACTGTGCCTTTTTACTTGTCAACCTTGGGCTTTTCAGTCTCAGAAGCCAGTAGCTGTCTGTGTGAAGAAAAGCCTCTAGCTCCAGTGGGCCAGGAGCAGGAGACAGAGCTGAAGCCCAAGGTTGGGGCTTTCACCCAGCCCCTAGAGCCTGGCACTTTGAACTTGGACTTAAAGCCTCCAAACTGTAAGAGAATAAACTCCTGTTTGTTCAAGCCATCCCTTTTGTGGTATATTCCTGTCAGAGTGGCACTTGGTAACCAGAACATCTAGTAAATTCTTCTGGAATTGAGCATTTATGTCTCTTAAACATTTCAAAAATGGCATCCATTATACCTTCCCTTCTTCCAATATAGTTATATCATAATTTTTATTACATCAATATTCAATTTTTATATTATTAAAAACAAAAACAAAAACAAACTTACTGCCGTTGAGTCGATCCCAAGTCATAGCAGCCCCTCCTTGCGTTTCCCAGGCAGTATCTCTGTGGAAGTAGATTGCCCAATCTTTCTTCTGAGGAGTGGCTGGTGGGCTTGAACTGCCAGTCTTTTTGTTAGCAGTCAAATGCCTTAGGCACTATGCCATCAGATCTCCCTTATATTGTTATGGCTATGTAAATTCATTCACAAGTGAGCTATGTAGTATGTATTGATTACACTTCTTTCCTGTGTATATTTTTTATTTATTATTAATTTTTGTCTTTATATTTTTATTATTATTATATTTTGTATTACCTTAGCTTTCCAGGCTGTTGTTAGCTGCTGTCAAGTTGGATCTGACTCATAGTGACCCTATATATAACAGAACAAAGTATTGCCTGGTCCTTCACCAACCTCACAATCTCTGCTACACTTGAGCCTATTTTTGCAGCCACTATGTCCATCCATCCCATTGAAGGTCTTCCCCTTTTTTGCTGACACTCTACTTCATCAAGCATGGTATCTTTCTCCAAGGACTGGTCCCTTCTGACACATGAAAGTATGTGAGACAAAATCTGGCCACTCTCACTTCCAAGAAGCATTCTGGCTTTACTTCTTCCAAGACAGATTTATTTGTTCTTCTGTCAGTCCATGGTATTTTCAGTATTCTTCACAAGCACAACTCAAGGGCACCACTTCTTCTTCTGTGTTTCTTATTCATTGTCCAGTTTCATGCATATATGAAAGCTACTGGAAATTCCATGGCTTGGGTCAGGTGCATCTTAGTATTTAAAGTGATATCTTTTCTGTTTAACACTTTAAAGAAGTCTTTTGTAGCAGATTTCCCCAATCAATATGCCAGTTGGTTTCTTGAAGGCTGCTTCCATGGACAATAATTATAGATCCAAGTAAATGAAATCCCTGACAACTTCAATTTTTTCTCCATTTATTGTGTTGTTGCTTATTGGTCCAGTTGTGAGGATTTTTGTTTTCTTTATGTTGAAGTGTAATTAATACTGAAGGCTGTAGTTTTTGATCTTCACCAGTAAGTGCTTCAAGTCATTTTCACTTTCAGCAAGTAAGATTGTGTCATCTGAATATCCCAGGTTGTTAATGAGCCTTCCTCCAAACGTGAAGCTATGCTCCTCTTCATATAGTCCAATTTCTTGGATTATTTGCCCAGCATACAGATAGAATAAGTATGTTGAAAGGATACAACTATGACACATATCTTTTCTGATTTTAAACCATGTAGTATCCCCTTGTTCTGTTTGAATGGCTGTCCCTTGATCTATGTACAGTTTTCTCATGAGCACAATGAATTATTCTGGGATTCCCATTCTTCTCAATGTTATTAATAATTTGCTATGATCCACAAAGTTGAATGCCTTTGCACAGTCAATAAATCACAGGGAAACATCTTTCTGGTATTCTTTTCTTTCAGCTAAGATTCATCTGACATCAGCTATGATATCCCTGCTCTGTGCCCTCTTCTGAATCTGGTTTGAACTTCTGGTAGTATCCTGTCAATATTCTGGCAGTTTTCCTGCAACCTTTTTGCTGTCTTCTTAATGACCTTTTGTTTTCCTCATGTTCTTGATGTCATTGTATACAACTCATCTCATCTTCAGTCACTGGTGTTCAGTGCATCAAATCTATTCTTCAGATGGTTTTAAAATTGAGGTTATATTTTTGCTCTTGCTGACTTGCTTTAGTTTTCTTCAGCTTCAACTTGAGTTTGCATATGAGCAAATGACAGTCTGTTCCACAATCTGTTCCTTTCTTTGTTCTGGATGATGATGTAGCCTCCGTGTATCTCTCATCAGCTACCCATGTATTTCTCATTAATTATGAATGATATTCTCCATCATTTTTCCTTCTTTCTTTATTTTATTTTTTCAATGTTCTCTCCACTCCCCTCCTATGCTGGTAAACAAAAAAGAAAGTTTCCTTTCATATATAACCTTTCCTTGAGTTTTTACAATAGTGAATCAATACAATATTTGTCCTTCCGTGATTGACTTATTTAACTTATCATAAAGCCCATCCATGTTATGCAGTTTTCAGATTCTATCTTATTCTTTAGTGTTGCATAGTATTCCATTATGCATATGTACTATAGTTTGGTTATCCATTTTTCTGTTGATGGGCACCTAGGTTTTTCCATCTTTTTGCTATTGTGAACAGTGCTATAATGAACATAGGTATGCATATATATGTTCTTGTTCTGGCTCTCACTTTTTAGGATATATACCTAGTAATGGGATTGCTGGATCAAACGGTATTTCTAATTCCAACTTCTTAAAGAATCAGCATACTTCTTTCCACAGCAGGTATATCATTTTACAGTCCCATCAGCAGTGTATGAGAGTCTCAATCTCTCCACACCCTCACCAGCATTTGTTATTTTTTTACTTGTTTAACTTTATTATTACTGCAAGGGCAAGATGGTATCTCATTGTTGTTTTGATTTGCATCTCCCTAATGGGTAATGAGGAGCTCTGGTAGCATAGTGGCTAAGACACTTGCCTGCTAACCAGACGGCTGGTGGTTCAAACCCACCAGCCACTCCTCGGAAGGAAGGTTGGGCAATCCTACTTCCGTAGTGATACTGCCTCGGAAACCCAAGAAGGGGTCGCTATGAGTCGGGGCCGACTCGATGGCAAACAACAACAACAACAACAATGGGTAATGATCATGAACATTTGTTCATGTGTTTGTTGGCTGCCTGAATATTCTCCTTGGTGAAGTGTCTATTTATGTTTACTGCCCATTTTTGAATTGTATTCTTTGTCTTTATGTTGTTGAGGTGTTGAAGTTTCCATAAATTTTAGAGATAAGTCCCTTGTCAGATGTATCATTGACAAATATTTTTTCCCAACCTGTAGGTTCTCTTTTTACTCTTTTGGATAAGTCTTTGGAAGCACATAAAACTTAATTTTTAGAAGGTCCCATTCATCTAGTTTATGTTCTGCTATTTTTTATATTTTGTTTTATGCTTGACATAAAATTTTATTCATGCCATAAATTAGGGCCCCTAAATTTTCCCCTAGTTTTTCCTTGAGGAACTTTATAGTTTTTGGTTTCATATTTAAGTCTTTCATCCATCTGGAGTTAGTTTTTGTGTATGATGTGAGGCATGGATCCTGTTTCTGCAAATGGATATCCAGTTTTACCAGCATCATTTGTTAAAGAGACTATCTCTTTCCCATTTAATGGATTTCAGCCCTTTGACAAAAATCAGCTGACCATAGGTCAATGGATCTATTTCTGGGTTCTCAATTCTGTCCCTCTGGTCTATATGTCTGTCATTGTATCAATAACTGGCTGTTTTGACTACTATGGCTGTACAGTAGGTTCTGAGATCTAGAAGTGTGAGACCTCCTACCTTCTCTTCTTCTTCAGTAGTGCTTTGCTTATCTGAGGTCTCTTTTCTTTCCATATAAAATTAGTGATTGTTGTTTCCATATCCTTAAAGAATGTTGATGGGATCTGGATTGGGATTGCATTGAATGTATAGATTGCTTTGGGTAGAACTGACATTTTCACAATGTTCAATTTTCCTATCCACTAGCATGGTATGTTCTTCCATTTATGTAGATCTCTTATGGTTACTTAAAGTAGTTTTTTTGCAGTTTTCTTTGTACAGGTCTTTTGTGTCCCTGGTGACATTTATTCCCAAGTATTTTATTTTTTTTTGGTAGCTATTGTAAAGGAGCTCTGGTAGCATAGTGCCTAAGGCACTTGACTGCTAACCAGAAGGCTGGTGGTTTAAACCCACCAGCCACACCTCGGAAGGAAAGTTGGGCAATCCTACTTCCGTAGTGACACTGCCTCGGAAACCCAAGGAGGGGTCGCTATGAGTCGGGGCTGATTCAACGGCAGATAACAACAACAACAACAGCTATTGTAAATGGTATTGATTTCTTTATTTCTTTTTCAGCAATCTTTTTGCTAGTATAGAGGAATCTAACTGATTTTTATGTGTTAAACTTGCATCCTGCCACTATGCTAAATCTCTCAATTAGTTCCAGCAGTGTTTTTGCTTGGGTTTTCTAGGTACAGGATCATATCATCAGCAAATAGGGATAGTATAACTTCTTCCTTACCAATTTGTCTCATTACCCTGGCTAGGACTTCCAACAGAATATTGGATAGAAGTGGTGATAGATGACATCCTTGTCTGGTTCCTGTTTGAAAGGGAATGATTTCAGTCTCTCTCCATTGAGAATAATGTTGGCTGTTGGTTTTGCATATATATCCTTTATTTTGCTGAGGAATGTCCCTTCAATTCCTATTTTTTTGAGAGAGTTTTTATCAGGAATGGGGGTTGGATATTTATCAAATGGCTTCTTTGCATCAATTGATATAATCATGTTTTTTTTTTTTTTTCCTTTTTTTTTTTTTTAATGTGATAGATGAAGTTTATGGTTTTTCTAATGTTAAACCATCCTTGGATATCTGGTATGAAGCCTACTTAGTCATGATATATTATTTTTGATATGTTGTTGGAGTCTATTGGCTAGGATTTTGTTGAAGATGTTTGCATCTATATTCATGAGGGATATTGGTCTGTAGTTTTCCTTTTAGTGATGTCTTTGCCTGGTTTTGGTATGAAGGTTATGCTTGCTTCATAACCTGAATTTGGGAGGATTCCATCCTTTTGTATGTTTTGGAATAGTTTGAGTAGGATTGGTGCTAGTTTTTCTCTGAACCTTCAGTAGAATTCTCCAGTGAAATCTTCTGGAGCAGAGCTTTTTTTGCTGTTGTTGGTAATTTTGTTATGACCTGTTCAATTTCTTCTTTTGTTATAGGACTGTTCAAATTTGCCACCTTAGTCTGTGTTAGTTTAGGTTAGTAGTATGTATCTAGGAATCTGTCCATTTCTTCCAGATTTTCAAATTTGTTGGAGTACAGTTCATCATAATATCCTTTTAATTTCTGTTGGTTCTGTTATGACATCACCCAATTCATTTCTTATTCATGTTATTTGCATTCTTTCCCTCTTTGCCTTTGTTAAATTTACCAGTGGTGTGTCAATTTTATTAATCTTTTTAAAAACACAACTTCTAGTCTTGTTGATTTTTTTCTATTGTCTTTTTTCTATTTTGTTTCATTGATTTCTTCTCAAATCTTTATTATTTCCATTTTTCTGGTGACTTTAGGCTTTTCTTCTTGCTCTTTTTCTAATTTTTGGAGATGTTGGCTGAAGTTGTTGTTTCAGACTCTTTCTTCTTTTTTGATGTGTGCAGATATTGCTATAAATTGACCTCTGATCACTGCTTTTGCTGTGTCCCAAAGATTTTGTTAGTTTTGTTTTCATTCTCCTTTGATTCAAGGAATTTTTTATTGTCATTTTTTTATTTCTTCTATTACCCAGTCATTTTCAAGAAGGTTGTTATTCATTTTCCATGTGTTTACTCTTTTTCCATTGATCTTCTTATAATCGATTTCTAATTTTATAGCATTGTGATCTAAGGAGATGCTTTGCAGTATTTCAATTTTTAAAAATTTACTAAGGATTGCTTTGGGGCCTAACATATGGTCTATCCCAGAGAAAGTTCCTTGTGCACTGGAAAAGAATATATATTGTGCTATTGTTGGGTGAAGTGCTCTGAAGACCTATAAGGTCAAGTTTATGGATTATATTGTTTAGTTCTTCTGTATCTTTGTGGAGTGTCTTTCCAGTTCTTCTATCTTTCATTTAAAGTGGTGTATTAACATCTATTAGTATGACTGTGGAGTCATCTATTTGTCTTTTCAATTCTGTTAAAGTCTGATTTATGTATTTTGGGGCTCTTTCCTTGAGTGCACAGATATTTATTATGGTTATATCTTCTTGTTCAATTGATCCTTTAAACATTATACAATGTCCTTCCTTGTCTATTATGGTGGCTTTTGTCTTAAAGTCAACTTTAGCAGAAATTAATATCGCCACTCCTGCTCTTTTATGGTTGCCATTTGCTTGATGTTTCTTTTTCCAACTTTTGATTTTCAGCCTATTTTCGTCTTTGTCTCTAAGGTGAGTCTCTTGTAGACAACATATTGATGGTTTATGTTTTCTTATCCAATCTATAGCTCTCTGCCTCTTGAATGGTGCATTTAATCCATTGACATTCAGTGTAATTATCCACAAGTATGAATTTGTTGGTGTCATTTCATTATGGTTTTTTTTTTTTTT
>NW_006921687.1:3433214-3433691 GCF_000298275.1 Orycteropus afer afer
ATGTGAAGGTTTATCATTTTTCTTTGAGGCTTCCCTGTGATTTGTAGTTTTCTTCCTGAGTTTAGAACATTCCATTCTATCTTATAATTGTTTTGACTTTCCTACTATTTATAAGTTCTGTAACACATTTTTTTCCCCCTTTTTTGGTTT
The DNA here is from genome assembly GCF_000298275.1 of Orycteropus afer afer. Taxonomy (NCBI): domain Eukaryota; kingdom Metazoa; phylum Chordata; class Mammalia; order Tubulidentata; family Orycteropodidae; genus Orycteropus; species Orycteropus afer. Next base: position 3,433,365 of record NW_006921687.1, read on the forward strand.
GTAGTTGTCCTCATTTACCAATTGATGTCTCTGTTTCCCTATTTACAATCATGTAGACTTATTTGGATATGTCCATAACTGGGTTGGTTTCCAGGTTATGTAATCCTGTGTGTTAGTAGTTGGTTGCTGTTTGCTGTTGTTGGTTCTCTGTCCAAAGGACTCCTTTTAGCATCTCTTGTAAGGTTTGTCTGCTTTTAACAAATTCCCTTAATTTGTGCTTATCTGAAAATGTCCTAATTTCACCATCATATTCGAGGGCCAAATTTGCTAGGTATATAATTATTGGTTGGAAATTTTTTTCTTTCAGGGGTTTATGTATGTATATAT
>NW_006921687.1:3437697-3451530 GCF_000298275.1 Orycteropus afer afer
GAAAGTGTTCAGTGCAGATCAGTGAGTAAGCACCAGCCCGCCCATGCTTACCTTGCTCCCGGAGACCCAGTCCCTCTCGGGATGGTAGCAAGGGAGCCGTCTGAGCACTAGTGACTGGGTTTTACCCCTTTCTCCTGCTCTTCCGGCCTGCTACTCTGTGCTATGCCCGTGCTTACCTTGCTGCCGGAGACCCGGTCCCTCTCTGGAGGGTAACAAGGGAAAGTGTTCAGTGCAGATCAGTGAGTAAGCACCAGCCCGCTCGTGCTTACCTTGCTCCCGGAGACCCGGTCCTTCTCGGGATGGTAGGTATCTAAATATAATTCTTTTGAATTCCTTATCAAGCAGTTCCAATGTTGCTTCTTCCTCAGGGATATGTTCTAGGTTTGTACCCTGCTCTCTTGTTTCTCCTGTTTTATCTTGCTTCTTTGTGTGAACTGTGATGGTCTGTTTTCACCAAGACATTTTGATGCTGTTGTATTTATATTTAGTTGGTGATTGTATGTTGGAGTGATTTACCCAATGTTTTCTTTTTCTTTATTTTGTTTGGATATTATCTGAGTAAGCAGGGTACTGTGATCCTCTATTTGCTAGTTGTTAGCACTTAAGCAATCGCCACCTGTCTCCTTTCCAGTCCTCAGCCTCCCATATGTCCATGTTTCTTTGGCAAGAGGAGCCTATTGTTAGGTCCCTGGAATCTGAATGAATGCTGTCACTTTAAATATCCAAAATGGCCACCACTTGTATACATTCAAAGGGATGCACTCTCCAGACAGCCAAAAGTGTACAGCTCAGTTTGCCTCCTTCTTTGTTGTTTCCTTTATTAATCATAAGCCAGAAGTGCAGTCATCCATGCAGTCCTTGGTGAGCAGGGCCGATTTTTCAGCTAATTCTCAGGTCCTAACACCACTTGGAAATATCAAACTGTCCGTGACATCAGGATAGTTCACAGCCTGCAGCTCTGTTTGTCTTCTTACTCACTGTTTTCATTCAGGTTTTTCACCTAGTTGGTGTTTAATCCACTTTTGTTTTCTTCCTTTCAAAGATCAGGGCTCCAGGATTATCTCCTCTATCTGTGTCAATTGTCTTTTCTTTGTTGAAGAGGGTCTGTGTAGCTTTTCTGCCTATTCTGCCATCATACTGGAAGTCTCCATTCTCCATAATTTTTATAAATTTCATCTCAGTATTGTTGTTGTTGTTGTGTGTCATTGAGTTGGACCCAACTCATAGCAACCCCTCCTTGGGTTGCCGAGGCAGTATCACTACAGAAGTAGATTGCCCAACCTTCCTTCTGAGGAGTGGCTGGTGGGTTTGAACCACCAGCCTTCTGGTTAGCAGTCAAGTGCCTTAGGCACTATGCTATCAGAGCTCCTATCTCAGTATTAGATAATTTATCTATTTTCTAAACTTTTAAAAAATATGTCTTAACTCTTTGCATAAGAAGTGATATTAATTTATATGTTCAAAGTGCTACATATAGTACTATTTTAATCTATTATGTTTAACAAGATGCTCTGTATTCTTACAAAATGGTAAAATTTAGTTTACTTATCTTTTGGCTTGACATTATTTCTCTGTTTTGTTTTTGGATGAAGGAGGATTATTATTACAGACTGCAATTCTGTCATGTTCCATCCATACATTCAAATTATTAAGATATTTTCCCCCCTAGCTCTGAAGATGTCAGCTGTCATGTGCTATTATTTGTCATGGCTATTATACCAGTTTCTAATAGCTTCATGTTCCTGGCTATTTTTTCACTACAAATACCAGAACATAAAACTTGATAAATTAACAGGCTCATGACTTTTCACAGAAGAAGAACTTCGAAGGACATTTAACCCCAATATTCATGAACTTAGCATCCCAAAAATATCTTCAGGGCCAAGGTTATTTCTGCTGTACCATTTTTAGTGTGTTAGTTAGCACCCTTCTGGCTACAAGTAGCCCTAAAAATCATTTTTTTTTCATGCAACATTTCTAGAGCCAAAAAGGAAGTTTCTCATCCTTGTTTGTAGGTTTAACGATTAATATTCCTCCCCAGAAGTATTCAGCATATTTAGCATAGGATCATCGGTTTGACATTGGCTCCTTGTTTCTCTGTAAGCCAATCATTGTAGAACATTATCTTTAAGAACTATGTTATGCCCATTGATTTAGCTTTTTCTGAAACTGTGGTTCTAAGTCCCCAAGCCCAGTGACTCCTTCCCTCAAGGTGTCTGATGATGGCTAAGTAGTTTTCCAAACTTTTCTCCCATTTTATCTACCAAATACATGGATATATTTATAGCACATACACATATTTATGTAGAAATATCTTCTGTCAAACTTATATATAGTCACTGATCCCACTCACTGACACATAACTGTTCAGCTTGGATATTTGCCCATGTATCTACTCATAGATTATTGTTTGCTATTTTGCTATTGCAGGGGTGTGTATGTAATAGTGTTCACCTTTTTTGTCTGTACCTCTTGTGAATCTCTCAGTGTCTTTCTTCACTTTAGTGATATTGTGCTGATTTTTCTTTTTATATATTGCCTTTCTCTTCACCCAAATTAATTCATGTCTATTATCTAGGTAGTGATTTTTCCCTCTCCTTCCCTCCCCTCCCATCTGTGGTAACCATCAAAGAATGTTTCTTTCTGAATGTAAATCTTTCCTTGACATTTTATAATATTGGTCTCAGACAATATTTTTCCTTTTATAGTTGATTTATTTCACTCAGCATAACATCCTCCAGGTTCATCTGCATTATGAGGTGTTTCATGATTCTTCATTATTTTTTAACTTTGGATAGTATTCCATTGTGTGAATGAACCATAGTTTGTTTACCCATTTATCCATTGATGGGCACTTAGGTTGTTTTCATCTTTTTGCTATTGTCAATGAGGTTGTGATGATCATGGGTATGTGTGTGTCTGTCTATTCATGCACCAGCTCTTATTTTTTAATATGCCTAAATAGTGATATACCTAATAGTGGGATTGCTAGATGAAATGGTATTTCTATTTCCAAATTTTAAAGAAGCACCATACTGTTTTCCACAGTGGCTGTACCATTTTGTAGTCCCTCCAGCAGTGTATGAGAATTCTAACCTCTCTGCACCCTCACCAGTATTTGTTGTTTTCTGTCTTACTGAGCTTTGTATTACTGTTGGAGTGAGAAATATCACTGCTGTTTTTGATTTGCAACTCTCCAATGGCTAATAATCACAAGCATTTCTTCATGTTGTTGTAGGCTGTCTTAAAGTCTTCTTTGGTGAATTGCCTATTCATGTCTTCTGTCCAGTTTTAATTAGATTAATTGTCTTTTTGTTGTTGAGGTGTTGAAGCTTTCTATAAATTTTAAATATTAGTCCCTTCCCAGATAAGCCATTGCCAAAATGTCTTCCCAGTCTCTAGGTTCTTTTTACTCCTTTAGAGAAGTCTTTTGATGTGCATAAGTATTTTTAGGAAGTCCCCATCATTTGGTATATTTTCTGCTGTTTTTACAGTTTTGGTTATGTTTGATAAACCATTCATGCCATAAATTAAGGCTCCTAAGTTTGTCCCTATTTTTTTTTTTTTTTTTTTTTTGATGACCTTTACTTTAGGTTTTAGGGTTTACATTTCTGTCTTTGATCCATCTTGATAAGGTGAGAAGTATAGATCTTGTTTCACTTTTCTGCAAATGAATGAGATCAAATATCTGACATAGGACTTGTAACTAGAAGATAAAAAATAACTTACAAACTCAACAATAAAACTATTTTTACAAACTGTAAATAAATGGTCAAAAGATATAGACAGACATATCATCAAAGAAGATATACAGATGAAAAATTAGCATATCAAAAGACATTCAAAACCATCAGACACTGGGAAGTACAAAAGAAAACCGCAATGAGATATTACCATACATCTATTAAAATAACTAATAAATAAATAAATACTGTCAATACCAAGTGCTAGTGAGAATACAGAGCAGGTGGAGTTCTCATATATTGTTGGTAGAAATGCAAAGTTGTACAGCTGTATTAGAAAACATTTTGGCAACTTTGAATAAAATTAGATATTGATTTAGCACATGACACAACAATTTCACATCTAGGTATTTATCCAAGATAAAGGAAAACTTATATTCACACAAAAATCTGCACTTAAATAATTAAAGTATCATTATTACAATCAGCAGAAATTAAAAATAATACAGATGTTTTTCAGTCTGTGAGTAGGTATGATATATTTTTCAATGGAATACCATTCATCAATAAGAAGAAACAGACTACTGATTGGTGGAACAAAATTGATTAATTCTGTATGTGTTTTGCTCAGTAAAAGGAGCCAGGTCCCAAAGGTTACATAGTCACTGATTCAATTTATATGACATTTAGAATACTGCAATACCATAGGGGCAGGAAACATATCAGTGGTTGCCAGTAATTGGAGATGGAGAGAGGAAAGGACTACAAAGGAGAAATACAGGGAATGTTTAGGGTAATAGAATTTTTCTGTATCTTGATTGTAGTATGGACGTATTTGTCAAAATCTATAAAAGTGAATGTTGTTGTTTTATGTGCCGTTGAGTCGGACCCAACTCATAGTGACCCCTCCTTGGATTTCCGAGGCAGTATCACTATGGAAGTAGATTGCCCAATCTTCCTTCTGAGGAGTGGCTAGTAGGTTTGAACCACCAGCCTCCTGATTACCAGTCAAGTGCCTTAGGCACTATGCTACCAGAGCTCCCATAAAAGTGAATATAAATTCAAAATATAATATAATATGACTATAAATAAAGTATGAATGTACATTTAAAATCTATAAAACTGAATTACATCAGATGAGTAAATTTTTCTGTATGTAAACTAAAAAAAAAAAAAAAATCAACCAGGATATGAGGGGAACCCTCATATGGAGGGATGAAAAGTGACAAAGTTATCTACCTGTATTTGAAGAGTATGGTCTAACCTCATTGGAATGGGTGGAGAGAAAGATCTGACTTAAGTAACTTTGGGGGAAAAAAAAACTGATTGGACACTCTAAAGCTAAAGAAGAACCTTAGAGTAAATGAGTACTAATAAATAAAAAGAGAATTCATCCTCCTGGGTTATTTTCCATAAATAAAACATATGAATGTAAATATCTACGATTGTATAAGATTCATGATGGCCCAATTGTTAAGTGCTCAACTGCTAACTGAAAGGTCAAACCCACCTAACCTTTCTGTAGGAGAAAGATTTGGATATTTGCTTTGGTAAAGATTACAGCCAAGACAACAACCCCGTCATATGTAGTTGCTATGAATCAGAATCAACTGGACAGCATGCATCAACAACATGTTTGTATACTTTCCAAGATAAAAGAAGCATGATGGTTCTTAAGCGCAAAAACTGGAACAAAGATTTGTTTGCAGGAATCTGGATTCATAGCAGTGTTAACCAAAAAAAAAAAAAACCAAACTCACTGCCATTAAGTCATTCTGACTCATAGCAATCCCTCCTTGGATTTCTAAAGAAGTAGATTGTTCAGTCTTCCTTCCGAGGAGTGGCTGGTAGGTTTGAGCCACCAGCCTTCTGGTTAGCAGTCAAATACCTTAGGCACTATGTCACCAGAGCTCCCAATAACCAAAGTAAACACAGACTTATATGTGCTAATTTACTAATCTGTAGTGAACAATTTCATCTTTTTCTGTTTTTTTAATCACATCAGATTCTTCTTCTAGGGATGGTTGGTATCTGTCTCTTTCCCAACTCCACAGAACATTCCTACAGAATCAAAACCCCTTTTCAAATTTACAATCAATGACAGGGATGGATTACCTACTAAATAAAGTAAACATGAGCTTACTTGTGCTTACTTACTAATCAGTAGTGAATAGCTGAAAAAATATGGTAAGACCCAAGTGGAATTATTCACTACAGATTACACAACTAAGTAAGCACAACTAAGCCAGAGCTTATCTTGCTTATTGGGTAATCTGTCCTTGATTCATAGCTCTGTTTTCTTTTCATCTGAGAAAACTCTAGACAAGGGCTACAGATACTGACTCAGTATTTGGGAACTTGCAGAGGCTTCATGTTTATTTCAGTCTTTCATTAGATCCTGTAGCCAAAGCATAGCCAACTTGCCTAAAAGGTACAGCAGAGTAACAAAATGTGTGAAAACTTCAATTGATTTAATTCAAAGGCCTTCACGAAACTTGACAATTCTCCATGCTGTACAAATTTCTATTGACAGTAAACATTTAACACTTCTCAGCTTGTCATCTAACCTCCTGTGAGGTTGCATGGTCTTCACACTTCACCCTCCATCACCACAACTCTCTAACCTCAGCCATCCTCCTTCCCTTAATTGAAGAAGGAGAAGCCCAAGAATGCTTACTTTCATTATTCAATAGTCATATCATACATAGATTTTCCAGAAACTTCCTTGGATAACCTTGATTTTATTATTTTTATCGATGATTTGTTCTTTGAAAAGAAAATGTAAAATTCTCAATTTTCACAGACCTGATTTTCACCTTTAAAATGTAAGTTTTCTCAGACATTAAATCAGTTCATGTTGGTAAATTAATTACCCAAATAATCACACTGACTGTAAATAGAATCTTTTGGGTTAGTCCATAGTGCCTAAGGCACTTGACTGCTAACCAGAAGGCTGGCAGTTCAAACCCACCAGCACTCCTCGGAAGGAAGATGGGGCAATCTACTTCCGTAGTGATACTGCCTCAAAAACCAAGGAGGGGTCGCTATGAGTCGGGTCCAACTTGACAGCAAATAACAACAACAACATCATTTATAAACTTCAGAAAAAAAGTAAAGAGAAAGAATAAAATTCTGTAACTAAAATTAGCAAAGATCTCAGAAATGCTCAAACTTCCTTAGCATCAAGTACTCCATCATTCCTGAGGGGAATAGTATTACCTTGAATTCACAGATTATTTCCTTATGAAATAATAATGGCAGCCCTGTGTTCAGAAATTTTACTTCCACTCACAGATTCTTCTCTATCATAGCTGGCTATGACTAATTAAAAGGAGCCTTGGTGGTACAGTGATTAAGTGCTCATCTACTAACCAAAAGATTGGTGGTATGAACTCTCCAAACTGCTCCACAGGTGAACGATGTGGCAGTTGGCTTTCATAAAGATGTACAGTCTTGGAAACTATATGAGTCAGTTCTATTCTTTCTATAGCATCACTGTGAGTCAAAATCAGACTTGTTGGCAAATGGTTTAGGAATAATTATTGCAGAGAATTTGCATGATACCTTCAATGCTATTACCAACAGGTACAAACTGCATTTTCAAAGCACTCACCTACCCAGCGTCTGCATAAGAAGCCTGGAGATTTGGTCTTCTAGAAAACACAACTGGTGGCATAGTGCCTAAGGCATTTGACTGCTAACTAGAAGGCTGGTGGTTCAAATCCACTAGCCACTCCTCGGAAGGAGGACTGGGCAATCTACTTCCATAGTGATACTGCCTCAGAAACCCAAGGAGGGTTCCCTGTGAGTCGACAGCATTGAGGGTTTTTTTTTTTTTTTTTTTTTAGAAAATACTTGATATAAGATACTGGCCTTAACCTCAATGGAAAGGACCTTATCAGCTAATGTTAACAACAGACACGAAAGGAAAATGCTGAAGTTTTGGTCCTTGTATTAAGTTTCAGAAATAAAAAGATATACATTACTTTCTCCTAATAGATCTTCATCCCATGGAAAGACCTGAAACTTAGAATTTTTAGGAATTTCCCAGAAACTGAAAAGTATAAAATGAACAGCTTCCATCCAAAATGACAGAACAAAGTGGATAGAACAAAGATGATAGAACAAAATTAATTTTCTGATTTTTTTTGTCACCATTCTCTTTCACTAACGATTCCAATTATTATACTTTGATATCCTCCATTAACTGAAGAAGAGTTCTCTCAACATTTTTTACTTAATCTTGTTACTTCTGACACATTGTCAGCTGTTTCCTGAATTAAAACACTTGTCTAATCTCAAAAAGTTAAAATTCCTTATCATATCCTTTATCTGCATGGCCTTTCAGACCTTGTTTCGCTTTTCTTTCACCCACAGAACTTGAGCTACACTGACTTTTTAGTTCAATACACTTAGAAACTTTTCTTACCAAGGATGTTATTATATTCTTTAGCCTCCAGCTGAAATATTACCCCAACTCTCAATCTTACATTCACATATGTGACTCTTTTGTTCTTTAGATTTCAACTTAAATATAGCCTATTAATAGAGATCTTCCAATGGCAAACTAACCACATAGTCTCTCGCCAATATTTTTTGATCACTAAATATATTGTGTGCTGTAATCTATTATTTATATATGTTGTGTTAGCTTTGTAACATAGCCCCCAAATTCTTTGTCACTCCTCCCATTATTAGTTGGGTTAATAATTCTCATCACTTTGAATCTAGGATTAGTGTCTGCTTCCAGCAGAAGTGACACTGTGCCAGTTTCTGGGACCAGACTCTGAGACACTAGTAGGTTCTATCTACCTCCTGTCTCTTGAGCCTCTCACTTTTGGAAACCAGCCACTATGCTCCGGGAAAACAGACCTAGTCTACCTGAAGAGGCCATGTAGAGAATCTATGGTTAGTTTGGTAACCAGAAGCACAGCTAAAGATCCAGTTAAAGTCAGCACTAACCACTAAATATGTGACTGAAATAGATCATTAGGCCTTTCTTCTGTGGTGCTTCAGTGTGGATTTGAAATGTCAACCTGTTCTGGTTACCTAGTGCCACTCTGACAGGAATATACCACAAATGGGATGGCATTAACAAACAGGAGTTTATTCTCTTACGGTTCAGGGGGCTAGAAGTCCGAATTCAAAGTGCCAGGTTCTAGGGGTTGGGTGAAAGCCCCTCGACTGTGGGCTTTAGCTCTGCCTCTTCCTCTCAGCCCACTGAAGCTAGAGGCATCTCTTGACTCAGGCAGCTGCTGGCTTCTGAGGCTAATGAGCCCAATGTCGACAAATAAAATGGCACAGTCTCAATGTTACCAAACCACATGGTAGGCCATTAATTCAAGTCCATTGAAAGTCCCAAGGTCAGCAGAGCATGGCAGGTTGATGAACAACAACATGGCTACATGCAGGGTTCAAGCATGCCAATAAGCTACACACCATTCCCAAAGCTGTTTCTTATATATGGGAACCAGACCACATACCCAAAGGCAGCTACTCAGCTGCTCACAGTAGATTCCATCATGGAGTTGATTACCAGTCTCATCATGGGGAATACTATATCCAGCTGCCCACTCAACCACGCTTAGTCAAATTGACACACAAACTTAACCACCACTTTTAGTCAGTAGCTCAGTGCTCAACAGTTGGTGTCACTCAGGGACTCCTACAGCATAACTAAGATCCACTAAACAATATTCTCTGTATAAACAGAACTTTTTAGATTTTGTGAGTGTTGTTTGACTGATGAACTATGTAATTTTTTTTTTCTGGTAAAATTAACTAATTTATCATTCATTCACCAAATATTTTTTATTAGTTTTTACAATGTACTATACATGGTGACTGTACACGTGGACCACACCAGATGGCATACACAGGAATCAAATCAATGAAATCTTTGGAAAGAGTCTATGGAGAAATTCAATATTATCATCAGAACAAGGCCAGGAGCCTGCTATGAAACTGACCATCAGTTGCTTGTATGAAAGTTTAAGTTGAAGTTGAAGAAAATTAAAATAAGTCCACAAAAGTTTAAATATGACCTTGAGTGTATCTCACTAGAATTTAGACACAATCTCAAAAAAACAGATTTAACACATTGTATACCAATGACTGAAGACCAGACAAGTTGTGGGATGACATCAAAGATATAATACATGAAGAAAGCAAAAGGTCACTGAAAATACAGGAAAGAAATAAAAGACCAAAACTAATGTCAGCAGAGACATTGAAACTTGCTTTTGAATGGAGAGTAGCTAAAGTGAATAGAAGACACGATGAAGTCAAGGAGCTGAACAGAAGATTTCAAAGGGTGGTTCAAGAAGACAAAGTAAAGTATTTTAATGAAATGTGCAAAGACTGGAGTTAGAAAATCGAAAGGGAAGAATGTGCTCAACATTTCTTAAACAGAAAGAACTGAAGAAAAAATTCGATGTTGAAGAATTCTATGGGCAAAATACTGAATGATGGAGGAAGCATCAAAAGAGGATAGAAGGAACATACAAAGTCACAGTATCAAAAAAAATTGGTTGACATTTGACTATTTCAGGAGGTAACATATGATCAAGAACCAATGGTATTGAAGGAAGAAGTTCATGCAGCACTGAAGACATTGGTGAAAAACAAGATTCCAAGAATTGGCAGAATACCAATCAAGATGTTTCAAGAAATAGAGGCAGTGCTAGAAATGGTCACCTGTTTATGTCAAGAAATTTGGAAGAAAGCTACCTGGCCAACTAATTGGGACAGATCCATATTTGTGCCCATCCCAAAGAAAGGTTATCCAACAGAATGAGTAAATTATTGGACAATATAATTTATATCACATGCAAGTAAAATTTTGCTGAAAATAATTTAAAAATGGTTGCAGCAGCACATATATAGGGAACTGCCAGAAATTTAAGCTAGGTCCATAAGAGGACATGGAATGAAGGATATCATCTAGATCTTATCTGAAAGCGGAGAACACCAGAAAGATGTTCACCTGTTTTATTGACTATGCAAAGTCATTCCACTGTGTAGATTGTAACAAATTATGAATAACATTGAGAAGAATGGGAATTCCAGAACCCTTAATTGTGTTCATGAGAAACCTGTACATAACCAAGAGCCTATCATTCAAACAGAACAAGGGAATACTATATGGTTTAAAATCAGGAACAGTGTGTGTCAGGATTATATTCTCTCATCATACTTATTCAATCCATATGTTGAGAAAATAATCTGAGAAAATGAACTTTATGAAGAAGAACATAGCATTAGGATTAGAGGAAGACTCTTTAACAGCCTACCATATGCAGATGACACAACCTTGCTTGCTGAAAGTGAAGATGACTTTGAAGCACATACTGATGAAGATCAAAGACTACATACAGACTTCATTATGGATTACACCTCAACATAAAGAAAACAAAAATCCTCACAACTGGACCAATAAGCAACATCATGATAAATGGTGAAAAGATTTAAGTTGTCAAGGATTTCATTTTACTTGGGTCCACAATCGATGCTCATGGAAGCAACAGTAAAGAAATCAAAAGATGTATTGCACATATCTTCTGCAAAAACCTCTTGAAAGTGTTAAACAGCAAAGACGTCACTCTGAAGACTAAGGTGTGCCTGACCCAACCATTGTCTTTTCAATAGCCTCATATGCATGTGAAAGCTAGACAATGAATAAAGAAGATTGAAGAAGAATTAATGCATTTGAATTTAGTTTGGGTGAAGAATATGGAATATACTATGGACTGCCAGAAGAACATACAAATCTGTCTTAGAAGTAGTACAGCTGGAAAGGTCCTTAGAACCTTGGATGATGAGACTTTGTCTTTTGTGCTTCAGTCCTGTTATCAGGAGGAACAAGTTGTAGAAGGATATCATGCTTGGAAAATTATAGGGTCAGCAAAATAGGGGAAGACCCTCTATAAGATGGATTGTCACAGTGGCTGCAACAATGGCTCAAGCATAGCAACCATTGTGAGGATGACACGGGATCAGGCAGTGTTTTGTTCTTTTGTATATGGGGTTACTGTGAGTCTAAACCAATTTGAGGAGCTCTGGTGGTGTAGTGCCTAAGGCATTTGACTGCTAACCAGAAGCCTGGAGGTTCAAATCCTCCAGCCACTCCTTAGAAGGAAGATTGGGCAATCTACTTCCATAAAGATACCACCTCGGAAACCCAGGAAGGACTCGCTATGAGTCAGATCCAACTTGGCGTCGGTGAGTTTGGTGTGGTTTTTGAACAACAACAACACAATTATTGTATGTGGTAGTATTTCACAAATGGCTAGCTCTATCATGAAATACATTGGATGGCCATGCATCAGAATCGAACTGACGGCCACTGTTGTTTTTTCTTTTGTTGTTGTTTGTTTGTCTTAATTATCCAGTATTTAAGTGGGACTCAAGAACAAAAATATCCCAGTGAAAGACAATTCTTTAAAACATCTGCTTCTATCTTTACTTTTAGACAGGTGTTTGTCAGAATTTTTAAAATTTTATCTCAATACTGCAAGCTCGAATAATTTGCTTTCTAAACTGTAACTAATAAGTGACAGATTATTATGAGAGGTTAACAGATAGTGTTGATTGGCTATACAATAGATTTTAATTTTTCTTCCATTCTAACAAAGGTTCATATTTGTTCAAGTATTTTTGCCTGCAACTGCTTTCACTGAATATTCTCCATTTCTCAGCCTTACTCTCATTTAGACTGGAATCATGTAATTCCTAACTGATACCAAACCCAAAGCCTTATAGTTGATTCTGACTCATAGAGATCCTATAGAACAGAATAGAGCTGTCCCTTACAGTTTGTTGTTGTTGTTGTTGTTGTTGCTATGTGCCGTCAAGTCGGACCTGACTCATAGCGACCCCTCCATGGGTTTCTGAGGCAGTATCACGACAGAAGTAGATTGCTCCATCTTCCTTCTGAGGAGTGGCTGGTGGGTTTGAACCGCCAGCCTTCTGGTTAGCAGTCAAGTGCCTTAGGCATTATGCTACCAGAGCTCCCCCCTTAGGGTTTACAAAACAGTAAATCTTTACAGAAGTAAACAGTCACATTTTTCTCCCAAAAAGCAATTGGTGGGCTCAAACTGATTATTTTTTGATTAGCATCTAACCACTTTAACCACTCAGCCAACAAGGCTCACTTGACCATGTGATTAGCTTTAGAAAATGAAATGTGAGTGAAGCCAGTGTGCCTCTTCACCTCTCCCTTTCCTGCTGTACAACATTGGAAGCCACACTTTTAGATGTAGCGTCACAAGGTGGAAGGAATGAGTGGAGAATGTCACTCACTGATTGCCATTTTATGATTTTATCAGTGAGAAACATATTTTGTGTTAAGCCAATTAGATTTAGGATTCATTTGTCACTCCACCATAGCCTAACCTGCCCTAACATTAAATCACCATAAGGCCATGCACTCAAAAGATGGCTATCCCAAGCCATGTATCACTGGTTGAATTTTCTTTGTTGATGTTAGGTATTAATGAATTGGTTCTGACTAATAGCTAATCTATGTACTACAGAACAAATCACTTCCTGATCCTGTGCAATCCTCACAATTGTTGCTGAGTTTCAGTCCACTGTTGCAGCCGCTGTGTCAATCATTGAAGGTCTTCCTCTTTTTTGCTTACCCTCTACTTTACCAAACATGATGTCCTTCTCCAGAGACTGGTCCCTTATGATAACACATCCAAAGTATGTAAGATGAAATCTCATCCTTTGTGCTTCCAAGGAACAATCTGGCTGTACTTCTTCCAAGACACATTTGTTCATTTTTCTGGCAATCCATGATGAATTCAATATTCTTTGCTAACACCAGAATTTGAAGACATCAGTTCTTTTTTGATCTTCCTTTTTCATTGTCCTTCAAATGCATATGGAGGGATTGACGATGCCATGGCTTCAGTCAGGCACATCTTAGCCCTTAAAACTACATTTTTGCTTTTCACCACCTTAAAGAAGTCTTTTGCAGCAGATCTGCCCAATGAATATGTCATTTAATCTTGTGATTGCTGATTCCATTGGTGTGGATTACAGATCCAGGTGGGAGCTCTGGTAGCATAGTGGCTAAGACACTTGCCTGCTAACCAGACGGCTGGCGGTTCAAATCCACCAGCCACTCCTTGGAAGGAAGGTTGGG
>NW_006921687.1:3451630-3454431 GCF_000298275.1 Orycteropus afer afer
TAGTGGCTAAGACACTTGCCTGCTAACCAGACGGCTGGCGGTTCAAATCCACCAGCCACTCCTTGGAAGGAAGGTTGGGCAATCCTACTTCCATAGTGATACTGCCTCAGAAACCCAAGGAGGGGTCACTATGAGTCAGGTTTGACTCGACAGCACATAACAACAACAACAGATCCAGGTAAAATGAAGTTCTTGATAACTTCAATTTTGTTTCCATTTATCATGTTATTGCTTATTGGTCCAATTGTTTGGGTAAGTCTCGTCTTTTTATTGATGGATAATCCATACTGAATGCCTATAGTCTTTGGTCTTCTTCAATAAGTGTTTCAAGTCCTCTTCACTTTCTGCAAGCATGTCATCTGTATATGGTAGGTTATTAATGAGTCTTTCTCCAATCCTGATGATGCATTCTTCATATAGTTCAGCTTCTTGGATTATTTGCTCAGCATACAGACTGAATAAATATGGTGAAAGACTACAACACAGATGCCCACCTTTCTTCATTTTAAACCATGCAGTATTCCCTTGTTCTGTTCAAACAACAGCCTCTTGATTTATGTACAATTTCGTCATGAGCGCAATTAACCAAAACAAAACCAAACTCGCTGCCGTTGAGTCGGATTTGATTCATAGTGACCCCTCCTTGCGTTTCCAAGGCGCTATCACTATGGAAGTAGATTGCCCAAACTTCCTTCCAAGGAGTGGCTGGTGGGTTTGAACCTCCAGCCTTCAGGTTAGCAGTCAAATGCCTTAGGCACTACGCTACCAGAGCTCCTGAGCACAATTAAATGTTTTATAATTCTCATTCTTTGCAATATTATCCATAATTTGTTATGATTTACACAGTCTTTGCATAGTTAACAAAACATAGATAAACATCTATCTGGTATTCTTTGCTTTCAGTCAAGATCCATCTGACATCAGCAAAGGTATCTCTCATGACACGTCCTCTTTGAAATCTGGTTTGAATTTCTGGCAGTTCCCTGTCCATGTACTGCTGCAATTGCTTTTGAATTATCTTCAGAAAAAATTGTACTTGCATGTGATATTAATGATATTTTTTCAATAATTTCCACAATCTGTTGAATAACCTTTGTTTGGAATAAGCACAAATATGGATCTCTTCCAGATAGTTGGCCAGGTAGCTGTCTTCCTAATTTCTTGGCATAAATGAGTGAGCAATTCCAGAGTTGCATCTTTTGTTGAAGTATCTCAGTATTCTGCCAAAAAATTCCTAATTTTCACCAATGCCTGCAGTGTAGCTTGAACTTTTTCCTTCAATACTATTTGCTCATGATCATATACTCCTGAAATGGTTGAATGTCAACACATTCTATTTTTTTGCCACAGTGACACTGTATTCTTTCCATCTTCTTTTGATGTTTTCTGCATCATTCAGTTTTTTGCCCATAGAATCCTTCCATATTGCAACTTGAGACTTGAATTTTTTTTCAATTCTTTCAGGTTGAGAAATGCCAACTGTGTTCTTCCCTTTCTATTTTCCAACTGCATGTCTTTGTACATTTCATTATAATACTTTATCTTCTCAAATCACCCTGTGAACTCTTCTGTTGAGCTCTTATACTTCAACATTTATTCCATTCGCTTTAACTATTCTAATTTTGAGAGTAATTTTCAGAGTCTCTTCTGATGTCCATTTTGTTCTTTTCTTTCTTTTCTGTCTTTTTAATAACCTTTTGCTTTCTTCATGTATGATATCCTTTATGTCATCCCACTAATAACTTGTCTGGTCTTCAGTTATTAATGTGTTTTGCATGAAACTATTCTTGAGATAGTCTCTAAATTCAAGTAGAACATACTCAAAGTTGTACTTTGGCTTTTGTGGACTTGTTTTCATTTTCTTCAGCTTCAACTTAAACTGGTAAATGAGCAAGTGATAGTTTTATCTGCATTTGACTTCTGGTTTATTCTGAGTGATGATATTGAGCTTCTCCACAGTCTCTTTCCACAGAAGAAGTTGATTTGCTTCCTGTTTATTCCACCTAGTGAGGTCCATGTATAAAGTCACTGTTTATGCTCTTGAAAAAAGATATTTCCACTAATAAGTTTTCGGTTTTGGAAAATTCAATCATGTAATGTCCCCCACTGTTTCTGTCACCCAGGCCATATTGTCCAGCTAGCAACCTCCTTGTTTGTTTCTATTTTTTCATTCCAATGATCAGTAATTATCTGTGCATCTTGATTCAATGCTTGATCAATTTCAGTCTGCAGAAGTTGCTAAAAATCTTCAATTTCTTCGTTGTTAGCCTTAGTGATTGATACATAAAATTGAATAATAGTGGTATTAACTGTTCTTATTTATAGGCCTATGGATATTATCTTGTCACTGACAGCATTGTGCTTATGGAGAGATCTTGAAATGTTCCCTTTGATGCTTAATTTGATGCCATTCTCCATTGTCAATCCTGGCATAGTATGCTATAAGATTGTTGCACTGAAAATGACCAATCTGTCTATGTCAGCTCACTAATGACTAGGATATCATCTTCATGCATTCAATTTCATTTTTTATGACTTCCAACTTTCCTAGATTCATACTTTGTACATTCTACATCTAATTATTACTGGATATTTGAAGCTGTTTCTTCTCCTTTTCTGCTGTACCACACTAGCAAATGAAAGCCCTTAAAGCTTTACTCTATCCATGTCATTAAGGACAACTATACTTTAAGGGGGAGCTCTGGTAGCATAGTGGCTACGACACTTGCCTGCTAACCAGACGGCTGGCGGTTCAAACCCACCAGCCACTCCTCGGAAGGAAGGTTGGGCAATCCTACTTC
>NW_006921687.1:3454631-3456449 GCF_000298275.1 Orycteropus afer afer
TTTTTTCCCCAGAATTAGACCGCCAGGTATTTCTTCACAGTCTGTCTTGGTCTGGAAGCTCTGCTGAAATCTGTCCACCATGGGTGATCCTGCTTATATTTGAAATGGTGGACTTTTAACCTGGGTATGTCTTTATAGTTATAGTAGGTTTCTTACAGACAGCTTATAGCTGTACGTTACTTTTTCATCCAGTTTGATAACTGTCTTTTAACTATTGTATTTATCCCATTTCCCTTTAATGTTATTGATATGTTTGGATTAAAATCTACAATCTTGCTAACTATTTTTATTTGTTCCATCTATTATTTATCTTTTCTTCTTTTCTGGTTTCTCTTGTGTTAATTGAGCATATGCATGATGCCATTTTATCTCTAATATTGACCTCTTAAAATATTTTTTTGTGTGCATGTGTCTTTTCTAGAGCTTGCAATATAAATCTTTAATTAATCAAAATTTACTTTCAAATAATATGGTGCTGCTTTATGGGTAGTGTGCCAAAAAACTCACTGTCATCGAGTCAATTCTGACTCATTGTGACCCCCCATTGGGTTTCTGAGGCAGTAAATCTATATGGAAGTAAATTGCCCTGTCTTCCTTCTGCAGATCAGCTGATAGGTTTGAACTGCCAACCTCCGGTTAGCAATCAAATGCCTTAGGCACTACACTGTCAGAGCTCCTTCCATGAGTAGTGTAAGCAATGAAAAATAACATATATCATATTCTTCACTCCCATCATTTGTGCCATTGTTCTACAGCCATTTCCTTTAAAAAAAATGATAAATACACACAATAAATTGTTAATTTTGTTACTGAGGTTTAGCTGTTCAGATGCAGACAAGAAAGGCAGGTGATTGAGTTACTTCAGGATTAGACTATGGCTTGGTAACTATGTAGCTATAACTGAGGTGGAGAGAAGCAAGAGGATGGGGATTTCTTAAAAAGACTACAACCAAGGGTGGAATATGGAGTCCAAGGTGAGCAAAAGGTAAGTGCAGTGAAAATGGTAATTGATGAATGGAAGTAATGAATTGAACATCACAATGTGGTGAAATATCATCTGGAATACAGAGGCATGAGAAACTAATTTGGAGGTATTGGAGATTATAGTTAGAGAGTGCCATATTTGAATTCACGATTTCAACTGTAGTATATTTTCTCATGTTTACAAGGCCAGTGGTCATAGAGCAGAATCTGAGGCCAACTAGAAACAAAGGTGATTGGCAATAAAGAGGCACAGAAACTGAAAGCTCAAGGATCTGATGGCTAATATAGTTTAAGTGTTTGATTATTTTGAGGTTTTTTTTTTTAATTTTATGAATTATTTTACATTATTTGAAAGTGAATTTTATCAAAAAATTAGAAGTGTTGTGTTACAAAATTTCTTTTCTATCATATTATAAAATATTTTTTTTAGCTAAAGAACTGTGAAATAGAGAACTAATGAGATATTTATAATTAGATTATAGCATTATGATCCAATAATAGAAATTAAAAAGAACAATGAACATAGTCAAAATTGTCTAAAGGCAGATAATTGGAGCAGGTGCTATTGTTAAGCAGAATTTCACACAGACAAGTGATTAAAAGTATTATAAAAATTGAGGAAGAGCAAAAGTAAGCTTTCTTCTTTTTTTGCTACTTTTCAGTATGTGTTATATTTTATTGGACTCAAGGACACCTGTACACTTGTTGTTTGCCATCAAGTCGGCCCCGACTCATAGCGACCCCTCGTTGCGTTTCCGAGGCAGTATCACTACGGAAGTAGGATTGCCCAACCTTCCTTCCGAGGAGTGGCTGGTGGGTTTGAACCGCCAGCCT
>NW_006921687.1:3456549-3468796 GCF_000298275.1 Orycteropus afer afer
TGCCTTAGGCACTATGCTACCAGAGCACACTAGTTTGAATCAAATCTCCTGAATTTGTGGGAGCTGGACAAAGAAGAAAATATTTCTTGCCAATCATTGTGGGCTTGAAAAGTTAAAAATCACTTGGGAATCTTTGCTCCCTTCATATTTAAAGATATCTGCTGAGGACAGATGTTTGAGGATGTCTTTAAGAAGATTTTGTGAATAAAAATTATCGTAAGCAAAGCCCAGGTTCCTAGGAATACATTCCATTGATTAGTGTAATTAACATCTCAATCAGCACTCTAATTGCATAGACTTGTACTAAGAAGGGTCATGGCCGAATCTTCAGTTTGAAATAAGCCAATTCTTCTGTGAGCACGTGCATGTGTGTGTTCCATACTCTTTCTGTGTCTTTTTTCTCTTTTACAGATTTTTCCATCTTTAAAGCTGAAAGGTTAGGACAAAACTCTAATGATACTCTTAATGGCTGGCTCATTTTAGGGCAAAGACCAGAAGCTTTCATTTCAGGTCAATCTCCCTGTGGCTGCCTTTAAAGTTCATCTGAATTAACATTCAGTGATATTTTTGTCAGCAGTGACTGCAAGCAACATCATTACAGTGCAATAGTAATGCAAATAACTCTGTATTGTTCCACTAAATGTCATATTGTTCTATACTAGAAGTGACATTTCATTATTTCTCAAACATCAAATGCATCATGGCACCCATTGCCAGTTATATTTTAAGCACATTAATATTTGTGGCAGATGTGATAACTCCAGGAAGAGTATAGAGAATAAGGATGACTGATATGGGTGTAATAGTTAACCTGACATGCTTATGAGGCTGAATAAAAATCAGCCATGAATGTTGTTGTTGTTATGTGCCGTCGAGTCGGACCTGACTCATAGCGACCCCTCCCAGGGTTTCCGAGGAACTATCACTACGGAAGTAGATTGCCCAACCTTCCTTCGGAGGAGTAGCTGGTGGGTTTGAACCGCCAGCCTTCTGGTTAGCAGTCAAGGGCCTTAGGCACCATGTCACCAGAGCTCCTGAGCCATGAATACATTTTATAATTATCAATGACCTTATCCACCCCGTTAGGCCGAAGCAAACCCAAGCCACCAACATTTCAGTTAGTAACTCCCTCCGGGTGTCAGGCCCTGATGAGACACCCTGATGAAACAACCTAAGTGACAGAACCCGCCCAGACTGGAAAGTCCCATGCAGTGACAAACTTCCTCTTTTGAAGCCCCCTCATGCTAATTAAGTACAGACCCATGCTAACAGCTAATTGGACCCTGGCATTTCCTTAGAGGACCCTGTCATTTCCTTGGTGTCCCCAAATAGGTCCTCTCTGTGTCTATAAAAATCCATGCCCCCTGCCCGGGGGTGTGACTTCTCAGGCCCCTCTCAGGCACCCATAAACCTCACCCGGAAACTCAGAATAAAAACTTCTCTTTAACCTCACTTTTGTGCGTCCTCTTCTCCTTATTGTGGCCTTACACACCCTATTGATCAAGACAGTGAATCTACCATTCTGGCATCCAGAAACACATTTATCCGGTTTCCAATAATTGCTTTGGAGCCTGCAAGTGTGTCCCTGCCATCTTTTATGAGATGAGTTGGGTTTCTTTGGAGCCCTTGAATGGTGCAAGTGGTTAACATGCTCAGCTGCTAACTAAAAGGCTGGAGGTTTGAGTCTACCCAGAGGTGCTTTGGAATAAAGGCCTGACAATTTGCTTTAGAAAAATCAGCCATTGAAGACTGTATGGAGCACAGTTCTATTCTGACACATGTGGGGTCACCAAGAGTTGAAATCAACGTGACAACAACTGGTAACAAAAATGAGTGTTTCCAAACTATACTACAATGTTTGTCCAAAATATTTCATGTGTCCCTAAGGCAAAGCATTGGACATATCTGCTGCAAAAGACCTCTTTAAAGTGTTAAAAAGCACAGCTGTCACTGTGAGGACTAAGGTGCATCTGACCTAAGCCAGGGTATTTTCAATTGTGTCATAAACATGCAAAAACTGGTCAATGAATACGGAAGAATGAATAAGAATTGATGCCATTGCATTGTAGCATTGACCAAGAATACTGAATATACCATGGACTGCCAGAAAAACAAAAAATCTGTCTTGAAAGAGTACAGCCAGAATTCTCCTTGTTGTTGTTGTTGTTATGTGCCTTTGAGTCATACCCGACTCATAGCAACCCCTCCTTGGGTTTCCAAGGTGGTATCACTATGGAAGTAGATTGTCCAACCTTCCTTCTGAGAGTGGCTGGTGGGTTTGAACCACCATTTGAACCACCAGTCTTCTGGTTAGTAGTCAAGTGCCTTAAGCACTATGCTACCAGAATTCCTTAGAAGTGAGAATGGCTCATGTATTTGGACAAGTTATCAGGTGGGACCAGTCCCTGGAGAAGAAGTACATCATGCTTGGTGAAATAGAGGGTCAGTGCAAAAGAAGACCCTTAACAAGATGGACTGACACAGTGGCTACACATAAAGGCTCAATTACTGTGAGGAGGGTGCAGTACCAGAGAGTGTTTTGCTCTATTGTACATTGGGTCACTGTGAGTTGAAACCAGCTCAAAGGTACTTAACAAGTCAAAGTATGATGCCAAGTAGACATGATTCAATAACATCTTATCAGAATTTTGATCAACAGTTCTTCCTTTATGTCCCATATTGTCCTTCCAAATGATTATATATAAGATTGCTCCAAATATTCTCTGAAATAGAGCAGAATGTCTCTGCTATTCTATAGATAAGTATAAACTGCAATTTAAGAAGGGATAAGATTTTTTCAGACACTTACCCTAGTAATGAGAGGAGCAGAAAGGACCACCACAATCAGCCTGGACTTTGGACAATGTCTTGTTCTATAACTTTTATTCTTTGATTCCAGAAGTGAACAAATAAAACCCTGAAAGTTGTTTATTTTAATTACTGCTTTGCATACTGTCTCTTTATGGCCATTTATGTAGTTGTTTCAACAATTTATCACCTGCTAAGGTACCATGCTCTTGTGTATTTTAGTTACTTATAGGAGCTCTGGTAGCATAGTGGCTAAAGCACTTGACTGCTAACCAGAAGGCTGACGGTTCAAACCCACCAGCCACTCCTCGGAAGGAAGGTTGGGCAATCCTACTTCCGTAGTGATACTGCCTCGGAAACCCAAGGAGGGGTCGCTATGAGTCGGGATCGACTCGACGGCACATAACAACAACAACATAACAACATAACATAGCAATAGAACCATTATTCTGCCTTCCCAGTACATGAAAATAGCACAATTTATCATTCAAGTCCACAGGTACTTACATAAGTAATATCTCTGAAAATGTTTACCATTTGTTTCAATTTGTGAGTGAAGAAATGATTTGTCAGCCTTTATTTTAATGTTATTACATCTATATTCATATTTTTATGGTGGCTATCTATCATTAGCAATTTTAGGAAGCTGGGCCAAATTCCACTAGGCATTTGGCTGATCTTTTAAATCCAGAGAGAAATGCTTAATATGTCACTAGGCAACCTTCTGTGCCTAGAATTATTCTAATTTTTACATACTCAGAAGATCTCCTCTCCCTAGATATCTTAAAGACCTTAATTTGCTCATTTCAAGGACATTTTAAATCTTTCACATACTTATATAAGATTAATTTCTATCCCTCCAACAAAAGTTTTCACCTTTCTCCTGTGGCATAGTGCCTAAGACACTTGACTGCTAACCAGAAGGCTCGTGGTTCAAACCAACCAGCCACTTCTCGGAAAAAAGATTGGGCAATCTCCTTCCATAGAGATACCCCCTTGGAAACCCAAGGAGGGGTCACTATGAGTGGAGTTGACTCAACGGTAGTGAGTTTGTTTGTTTTTTTAATACTCCAGTTTAGAATTTAAGTGTTATTTGAATCCATGATTCCACCTAGTTTTCTAGCATGTCATGACTGAATCAAGGGTACAAAAATGTAAGATGCTTTAATTGTCTTACCTGTATAAAATATCTGTCACCAAGTTTCATTCCACTTGATGGATGGAATCTTTCACAAAGTTAATTGTTGAAAAGTCAATAATTTTAATTTTTTAAAAAGGTTCTCAGCCAATTAAGAGGAGACAAATGTTCCTTTCTAATATTTACTTGTTAGTATTACTTATTTGAGTCAAATCTAAAATATATGTAACATATATGTAAGTTGTTGCTGTGTATTGTTAAGTAGATTCTGATTCACAGCAACCATATAAGACAGAATAGAACTGCCCCATATGATTTCCTAGGGAGTAATCTTTACATAAGATCAGTGGGCCTTTTCTCCTGTAGAGCCACTGGTGGATTCAAACTAATCTTTCAGTTAGCAGCCAAGTGTTTAACCATTGTACCAGCAAGGCTTCATGTGTAAGTTTTGGAATTAATGATTAAATGAACTCGTAAACAATTTAAAACCTAGAATATTGCATCCTGGGTAACCCCCCTTCCCTGTCCCTTGTCACCACTTACAAGGTAATAAAAATCTTGATTTTTAAAAAATATTTTCCTTTTAAAACACAGCTATTGTTTTAAACACATTTGTATCCACAAAGTATGCATTATTTTGCTGTGCTTGTTACTGAGCTTTACACAACTGGTGTCATATTTTATTTTAATTACTGCTTTGCATACTGTCTCTTTATGGTCATTTATGTAGTTGTTTCAACAATTTATCACCTGGAAGGTACCATGCTCTTGTGTATTTTAGTTACTTATAGCAATAGAACCATTATTCTGCCTTCCCAGTACATGAAAATAGTGCAATTTATGTGACTGCCATTGATTCAATTCTGACTCATAGTGACCTTATAGGACAGAGTAGAGTGCTCCACAGGGTTTCCAAGGCAGTTAATCTTTACACAGCAGATGACC
The DNA here is from genome assembly GCF_000298275.1 of Orycteropus afer afer. Taxonomy (NCBI): domain Eukaryota; kingdom Metazoa; phylum Chordata; class Mammalia; order Tubulidentata; family Orycteropodidae; genus Orycteropus; species Orycteropus afer. Next base: position 3,461,441 of record NW_006921687.1, read on the forward strand.
TCAACTTTCTCCCAAAAAGCAGCTGGTGATTTAGAACTATTGACTTTTTGGTTAGCAGCTGAATGCTTTAACCACTATGCAACCAGAGTTCCTACATATTTTATACAGTCTTCTATCAATCATTATTTTATATTTTTACTTGTTATTGTTAGGTGTGGTTGAGTTGATTCTGACTTATTTTGTTGAACCTATGTACAACTCAATGAAATGCTACCTGGTGTGCACCATCCTCATAATTTCTTGCTAAACTTGAGCCCATTATTGTAGCCACTGTGCCAATCCATCTCATTAAGGGTCTTCCCCATCTTCATTGACCCTCTACTTTACAAACAGGATACCCTTCTGCAGGGAAGAGTCCCTTCTTACCACATGACCAAACTAGGTGACACAAAGTCTGGTCATTCTTGCTTTTAAGGAGCATTCCAGCTGCACTTCTTCTAGGACAGATTTGTTAATTCTTCTGGCAGTCCATGATATTTTCAGTATGCTGTACCAGCACCACAATTCAAAGGCATAAACTCTGCTTCAGTCCTCCTTATTCATTGTACAGCTTTCACATGCATATGAGGCAATTGAAAATATGATGGCTTGGGTCAGGTGAACCTTAGTCTTCAGAGTGACATCTTTGCCTTTAATACTTTGAAGGAGTCTTTTGTAACAGATTTGCCCAGTGCAATAGGACATCTGATTTCCTTACTGCTGCTTCCATGGGTGATGATTGTGGATCAAAGTAAAATAATATCTTTGACAACTTCATTTATTTCCCTGTTTATCATGATGTTGGTAGTGTAATGCCTAGGGCATTTGACTGCTAACCAGAAGGCTCTCAGTTCAAACCCACCAGTCACTGCTCGGAAGGAAGGTGGGGCAATATACTTCTTTAGTAATACCACCTTGGAAACCCAAAGAGGGGTCGCCATGAGTCAGATCTGACTCGACAGCAGTGAGTTTGGTTTCTGGTATCATGATATTGCTTATTGGGCCACTGTGAGGATTTCGTTTTCTTTATGTTGGGTTTAAGCCATACTGGAGACTGTAGTCTTTGATATTCATCAGTATGTGCTTCAAGTCATCTTCACTTTTAGCAAGCAAAATTTTGTCCTCTGCATCTCACAGCTTGTTAATAGTTCTTTCTCCAGTCCTGCTGCTGCATTCTTCTTCATATAGTACAGCTTCTTAGATTATTTGCTCAGCATACAGATTGAATAAGTATGGTAAAAGGATACAGCCCTGATGTACACTATTCCTGATTTTAAACCAAAAAAGCAGGATTGCTTTTTTTCTGTTCAAACACCAGCCTTTTAGTCTATATCCAGGTTCCTCATGAACAATATTAAGCGTTTGGAATTCCCATCCTTTGCAATGTTATCCATAATTTGCTATAATTTACACAGTCAAATGCCTTTGCATAGTCAATAAAACACAGATAGACATCTTTCTGGTATTCTTTGCTTTCAGCTTAAGATCCATCTGACATTAGCAATGATATTCCTCATTCCACATTCTCTTCTGAATCCAGCTTGCATTTCTGGAAGTTCCTGGTCAATATACTGCTGTTAGTATTGTTGAATTATCTTCAGCACAATTTTTCTACAGTGTGATATCAATGATATTGTTCTATAATTTCCATATCCCATTGGATTATCTTTGGAATGGGTACAAATATTGATTTCTTTCAGTCAGTTGGTCAGTAGCTGTGTTCCAAATTCTTGGAATAAATGAGAAAGCGCCTCCAGGGCTCCATCCTTCTGTTGAAGTATGTCAGTGGGCATTCTGTCAATTCCTTTGTTGTTGTTGTTATTTGCCGTCGAGTCGGCCCCGACTCATAGCGACCCCTCCTTGGGTTTCCGAGGCAGTATCACTACGGAAGTAGGATTGCCCAACCTTCCTTCCGAGGAGTGGCTGGTGGATTTGAACCGCCAGCCTTCTGGTTAGCAGTCAAGTGCCTTAGCCACTATGCTACCAGAGCTCCCCTGTCAATTCCTAGAGCCTTATTGGGGTACAGAGTCACTGTATCAAAAAGAATTGGTCAATATCCAACTATTTCAGGAGGTAGCATATGATCAAGAACCAGAGCCAATGGTTGTGAAGGAAAAAGTCCCAGCTGCACTGAAGGAACTGGTAAAAAATAAGGCTCTAGCAATTCCCAGAGCCTTATTTTTTACCAGTTCCTTCAGTGCAGCTGGGACTTTTTCCTTCACAACCATTGGCTCTGGTTCTTGATCATATGCTACCTCCTGAAATAGTTGGATATTGACCAATTCTTTTTGATACAGTGACTCTGTACCCCTCCACCTCCTTTTGATACTTCCTGTATTATTCAATATTTTTCCCATGGATCCCTTTGGTATTGCATCTTGAAGTTTGAATTTTTTTTTTCAGTTCTTTCAACAACAGAAATGATGAAGATGTTCTTCCTTTTTGGTTTTCTAACTCCAGGTCTTTGCACATTTAATTATATTTAACTTTGTCTTCTAGAGCTGCTCTTTGAAATCTTCTGTTCCGCTCTTTTATCTCATCATTTCTTCCATTTGCTTTATCTACTCTCTGTTCAAGAACAAGTTTCAGAGTCTCTTCAGATGTCCATTTTGGTCTTTTCTTTCTTTCCTGTCTTTTTAATGACCATTTGCGTTCTTCATGTATGATGTTCTTGATATCATTCCACAGCTCCTCTGGTCTTCTGTCATTGGTGTTCAATGAGTTATATCTATTCCTCAGAAGGTCTCTAAATTCAAGTGTGATTTAATCAATGTTGTATTTGGCTCTTATGGACTTGTTTTAATTTTCTTCATTTTCAAATTGAACTTGCATATAAGCAATTGATGGTCTGTTCAACAGTCAGCTTCTGGCCTTATTTTGACCGGTGATTTTGAGCTTTTCCATCACCTCTTTCCACGATGCAGTAGATCTGATTTCATGTATTCCATCTGGTGAGGTCAATATGTATCACTGCCATTTATGTTCTTGAAAAAAGGTATTTGTGATGATTAAGTCATCGGTCTTGTAAAATTCTATCATGCAATCTTGGCCTCATTTCTATCACCACAGCCATATTTTCCAACTACTGATGATTCTTTGTTTTCATCGTTTGCATTGCAATCACCAATAATTATCAATACATCTTGATTGCATGTTTCGTCAATTTCAGAGTGCAGAATTTGGTAAATATTTTCAATTTCTTCATCGTTGGCTTTCGCAGTTGGTGCATAAATTTGAATAACAGTAGTATTAACTGATCTTCTCTGTAGGTGTATGAATATTATTTTATCACTGACAGCATTGTACTTCAGGATACATCTTCAAATGTTCTTTTTGACAATCAATGTGACACCATTCCTCTTTGTCATTTCCAGCATAGTATATCATATGATTATTTGGTTCAAAATAGTCAATACCAATCCATTTCAGTTCACTGTCTAGGATACTGATCTTCATCTGTTTCTTTGTTTTGTTTTGGACAACCTTCAATTTTCCTAGATTCCTACTTCATACATTCCATGTTCTGATTATTAATGAATGTTTGCAACTGTTTATTCCCACTTTCAGTCCTGTCCCATTAGCAAATATAGGTCCATCCATATCATTAAGGTTAACTCTACTTTGGGGAGGCAGCTCTTCCACAGTTGTCCTTTAAGTGCCTTCCAATCTGAGGGGCTCATCTTCATGCACTGTATGAGACAATGTTTCAGGACTACTCATAAAATTTTCCAGTAATATATCAGGCAGTTGACTACCCAACAATATATAAAAATTAGATGGATCGTAGATCTAAATGTTAAAGGCAAAACAATATCAAGTGTTTCACTGCTATTCATAAGGTTTCCAGTAGCTAGTTTTTTCAGAAGTGGATGGCCCCATCCTTCTTCCCAGTCTGTCTCAGTTAGAAAGCTCCACTGAAACCTGTCCACCATGGGTGACCCTGCTGGCATTTGAAATACTGGTGACATAGATTCCAGCCTCACAGCAACATGCAAGCCACAAACTGACAGATGAGTGGTGGGTATTTTACTTACTTGAGTAAAATATAGTTCATCCATTCTTTAAAAAAAGAAAGTCTGGTCAAAATAACTTTGCCAAAGAATTATCCCAAATTTAAGCAAGATATAACATCAAGCCTCCAAAGAATAGACAAAAAGGCAACACTTTCATACTCATTTAATGAGACCAACTTAACTGTGACACTGAAACTTGACCACAACATTAAGACAAATTGCAGGCAAATTTTACTATAAGCATGGATGAAAAAAATTCTAAACCAAATATTAACATATCAATTGTACATATAGACAAATTGATACATATATACATGGCCAAGATAAAAATGTTATAGAACTCCAAGTTTGGTTCAAAAATATTTTTGAATAAATAAGCTTTTATCAGAGTTTCATTAAAGGAAATTACTTAGAACTTTATTCTTTCTTTATGCATTTATTGGATAAGTAATATAATATATGTTTGAATAAATACATCTAGGCATTTGTTTAAATATTATTTACTATGTTGCATTTTGCAGATAATAGATTTTTTTCTGTTCTCATATGGTAATAATGCAAGTATAGAAACTGGAAATTATACAAAGAGAACCACACTTACATGACCATTGGATTTATGTCAACAAATGCACACAGAACATTGAAGAATAAACAGTTTTTTAATATACAATTCCGAGGCATTCAGCTATTCATGAAAAGAAAAACATCTTAACTACTCAACAGTGTACAAAAATCAGGTAGATTGTAGATCTAAATGTTAAAAGGCAAAACAATAAGGCTTCTTGAGGATAATGTAAGATAATGCCTTTATTGCCTTAGTAGAAAAATGTACTCCTAAAATTGGCTTTGTTGTGGTTGTTGTTAAAAGAAGCCTTGGTGGTGCATTAGTTAAGTGCTCAGCTACTAACCAAAGATTGGCTATTAGAACCCACCAGCACCTTCCTGGGAGAAAGACCTGGCAATCTACTCTTCTAAAGATAGAAAATCCTAAAAGGCAGCTGTACTTAGTTACATGGGGTGGCTAGAGTGGAAAACTGACTTTTTAGGGCACCTAACAACAAAAGAAGCCCTATGGTAAGAAAGTGATACATTGGGGTACATTGAAATTGAGAATTGCTGTTCATCAAATTGGAGCTCTGTTAGAGTGTGAATAGACTAGCTACAGAATAAAACGAGTTATTTAGCATATCTATTACTTGCAAAGAGCTTGTTTCTAGCATAGGTGAAAAGTCTTCTTACAAAGAACTTAAAAATAAAAGAAGCAACTTACTACAAAAATAGGCAAGAGATTTTAACACACATTTCGCAAAGGAAAAAATCAGAATGACCAATTGTCTCAGTTCTCTAGTGCTGCTATAGCAGAATTAGTACAAGTGGATGGCTTTAACAAACAGAAATGTATTCTTTTACAGTTTAGGATGCTAGAAGACATTCTCCCTCTGGATTATAGTGTTATATCCCTAGTAGTAGGATTGCTGGATCATATCCAAATTTTTCAGCAAGTGGCATATGGTTTTCCACAGTGGTTGCAACACTTTACATTCCCACTAGCTGTGTATAAGGATGCTCATCAGTAAGTGCTGTCTTTTTTTTTTTTTTTTTTTAAACTTTATAATCAATGCTAGAGTGAGATGGAATTTCATTGTTGTTTTGATTTGGATCTCTCTATTGGCTAATAATGGCTAGCATTTCTTCATGTGTTTGTTGGCCTCCGGAATGTCTTCTTTGGTGAAGTGTCTTGTCATGTCCTTTGCCCATTTTTTAATTGGGTTGTCTTTTTGTTGTGATGTTGCTAAAATTGTCTACAAATTTTAGAAATTACTCCCTTGTCTGACATGTCATTGTGAAAAATTCTATCCCAGCCGTAGTTTCTCTATTCCTCTTTCAGTGAAGTCTTTTGACGTATATCAATCTTTAACTATTTTTTAGGATGTCCCTGTCTTCTAGTTTGTCTTCTGCATTTTTAGTTACGTTTGATAGTCTATTTATGTCATATCTTGGGGCTCATATGTTTATCTCTAGTTTTTTGTTGATGGTATTTATTGTTCAAGGTTTTATATTGAGGTCTTTTATCCATCTTGGGTTAGTTTTTGCATATGGAGAGAGATATGGGTCCTGTTTCAATTTTTTTTTATGCAAATGGATAACCAGTTGTGCCACACCATTGATTACAGAGGCTATCTCTTCCTCATTTGATGGATTTTGGCCCTTTGTAAAAGATCAGTTGTCCATAGGTGGATGGACTTACTTCTGGGTTCTTAATTCTGTTCCATTGGTCTATGTGTCTGTCATTGTACCAATACCAGGCTATACTGACTACTGTGGCTGTACAATACGTGTTGAGATCAGGAAGTGTAAGGCTTGCTACCTTGTTCTTTTCCTTTAGTAGTGTTTTATCTGAAGTCTCTTTCCTTTCTATATAAAGTTGATTAGTTTTCCATCTATCTAAAGGATGATGATGGAATCTGGATCAACATTACATTTTATCTTTAATCGCTTTGGGTAGTATTGACATTTTAATAACATTAAGACTTCCTATCCATGAGTATGGTATATTCTTTCATTTATATAGATCACCTTTGGTTTCTTGTAGCAGTGTTTTCTATGTATAGGTCTTTTGTATCTCTGCTTAAATATATTCCTAAGTACTTCATCTTTTGTGTGACTATTGTAAATAATATTTTTTTTTTCCTGATTTCTTGTTCAGAATTTTCTGTTACTAGAGAGGAATATGACTGATTTTTGTACATCAATCTCATACTCTGCCAGATTGCTGGATCTTTCTGTTAGTTCTATTAGTTTTCTTCGTGAGTCTCTGGGATTTTCTATGTATACAACTTTGTTTGTCTGCAAACAAATGTGGTTTTACTTCTTTACATGCTTTTTATTTCACTTTCTTGCCTTACTGCTCTGTTAGGACTTCCAATATAATATTGAATTAGAATCATTATAAAGGGAATCCTTTTCTCACTCCCATTTGCAAGGGAGATGTTTTCAGTCCCTGTCTATTGAGAGTAATATTGGCCATTAGATTTGCATATATGCCCTTAATTATGTTGAAGAATTTTCCTTTTATTCCTATTTTGTTGAATGTTTTTTATCAAGAATGGGTGCTGGACTTTGTCAAATGCTTTTTCTCCATTGGTTCATATGATCATGTGGTTCTTTTCCTTTGTTTAATTTATATGGTGGATTATATTGATTGTTTTTCTAACATTGAATTATCTTTGCATACCTGGTATGAATCTCACTTAGTCATGATATATATATTATATATATGTTGTTGTTGTTGCTGTTTGCCGTTGAGTCGGCCCCGACTCATAGCATATAATATATATAATTTTATATGTTGTTGGATTCTATT
>NW_006921687.1:3469164-3470686 GCF_000298275.1 Orycteropus afer afer
TTGGTGAGGGTGATTCTTTATGACCCATTCATTTTCTTCCTTTTCTCAGGTCTATTCAAATTTTCCATCTCACATTGTATTAGTTTGGGTAAGTAATGCATTTCTAGAAATTTGTCCATATCTTCTTGATCTTCAAATTTGTTGGAGTATAGTTCTTATGGCATCTCATTATTTACCTGTTTATTTCAGGATAATAAAACTGTTTATTTCAGTTGGTTCTGTTGTGAAATAATCTATTCCATTTTTTGTTCATGTTATTTACATCTTCTCCTTTGTTAAATTTGCCCGTGATTTGATGATTTTATTAATCCTTTCAAAGGATGTTTATTCTTTTTATTGTTTTTCTGTTTCATTTGCTCCTGCTTGAATCTTTATTATTTCCTTTCTTCTGGTGACTTCAGGCTTTTTTTGTTGTTGCTATTTTTCTAATTGTTGGAGATGTTGGGCTAAGTTGTTGATTTTGGTTCTTTCTCTTTTGTTCATGTGTGTGTTTATTGCTATAAATTGTCCACTAGTTTTGTTGTGTCCCAAAGATTTTGGTATGTTGTGTTTTTATTCCATTTGATTCAATGATTTTTTTTTACTTCATTTTTAATTCCTGATTACCTTGTAGTTTTAAGCAGATTGTTATTTAGTTTCCTGGTATTTGATTTTTTTTTCCCTTGATCTTCCTGTTGCTGATTTCTAATTTTATATAGCATTATAAAGTGCCTTGTAGCATTTCAATGTTGTTTTAATTTTTTGAGGTTTGTTCTGTGGCTTAACATATAGACTAGTCTAGAGAATGTTCCATGTGTACTGGGAAAGAATGTATATTGTCCTGTTGTTGGGCAGAGTGTTGTGTGTATGCTTATGAGGTTTTGTTGCTTGACCATGTTGTTTAGATCTCCTGTGTCTTTGTTGAGTATCTTTCTAATTGTTCTGGGCTTTATTGAAAATATTGTGTTAGTCTCCTAATAGTATTGTGGAGTTGTCTATTTCTCTTTTCAGTTCTGTTAAAGTTTGATTTATATGTTTTGGGGCTCTTTCACGGGCTGCATAGATATTTATTACAGTTCTCTCCTCTTGTTGGATTGATCATGTAATCATTATATAATTATATAATGTCCTAGTGTCTTTTACTGGTTTTTGCCTTAAAGTCTATTTTACCAGAAAGTAATTTTGTGACCCCTGCTATTTTTTTTATTTGCTTGATATGCATTTCAATTTCTTTTTAAAATTATTATTATTTTTTATTGTGATTTTGGTGAAAGTTTACAGAGCAAATTCATTTTCCATAGAGCGGTTCATATTCATTTTGTTTCATGACATTGACTGCAATTCCCCACAATGTAAAAGCTCTCTTCCTACTTCCTCCCTGTCATTACCTCTTCCCTGTGTCCTTCTTTCCTATGCATTCCTGCCTCCTGAGCTATCTTCCTGTGCAAATACTGTCCTTCTGTTCTCCCCTGATTGATCATAATATAAATTTTTTTTGCAGTATTTCTTTTTTCTTTTATTTTGATTTGGGTGAAGATTTACA
>NW_006921687.1:3471231-3472022 GCF_000298275.1 Orycteropus afer afer
ATGATTTTGAGTTTTGTTCCACATTGTTCTCCCTCTCTATACAAGATCTCCTACATCCCTTCCAGGTGTATGACAGTGGTAGCCGGGCACCATCTAGTTCTTCTGGTCTCATAATTGTATAGGCTTGCAGTATTTCTTTATTATAATTTTTAATTTTTGTAGTGTTCCCTCACCTTCCCTCCCACCCCTGGTACCCAACAAAGAAATTTTCCTTCCATTTATAAACTTTCCCTTGACTTTTTACAATAATGAACTAATACAATATTTCTCCTTCTGTGATTGACTTATTTCACTCAGTATAATATCCTCCAAGTTCATCCATGTTATGTGGTGTTTTGCAGATTCTACAGCATTCTTTGGTGTTGTATAGTATTCCATTGTGTGTATGTACCATAGTTTGGTTATCCATTATTCTGTTGATGGTCACCTATGCTGTTTCCATCTTTTTGCTATTGTAAATAGTGCTCCCATGAATGTGGGGTGCATACATCTATTCTTGTCCTGGCTTTCATTTTTTTAGGATATATACCTAGTAATGGGATAGCTGGATCAAATTGTATTTCTAATTCCAACTTTTTAAGGAATCGCCATACTGCTTTTCACAGTGCTTGTATCATTTTACAGTCCCACTAGCAGTGTGGGAGAGTCCCAATCTCTCCACATCCTCCTTAGCATTTGTTATTTTCTGTCTTGTTAAACTTTGCTGCTAGTGCTGGGGCAAGATGGTATCTCATTGTTGTTTTGATTTACATCTCTCTAATGGCTAATGATTGTGAGCATTTCTTCATATG
>NW_006921687.1:3477368-3487345 GCF_000298275.1 Orycteropus afer afer
CCTTAAATTGGGGGGTGTGTGTGTGCAGAGTTTCAACCAGGCACAGGGAAAAGAAAACTGCTGAAAACTAGGACCTGGTAGGGGAAGATTAAAAATAATAATAAAAAGGACAAAGGTATTAACAATATTAGTTGGTTTGAAACGGACAAATACAAGCAAACTAATCACCGGGAAAAAGAAAGTGGAAAAGAAAAAAAATTAAAAAGAAAGAAAAAGAAAAATATCAGAGGAGGACTGCGTAGGGCACCCAGGCTCCGGGTGAGCACACAGGCTGTGACGGAGTTCTTGTGGGCCTAGAAGGCAGGTGGGAGTGGGGATGGCCACACCTCCGTTCATCAAGCGGGTGTAGGGTGTAGTAACAAGAAGAAAGTCGTACCTTTTCAGTCTTGCAGGCCCTGAGTGTCCCTGGGGTTGCGCCACTCAGGAATGTCCAAGTCGTTTGTGCCGTCAGGGATGCTCAGGTCCCTGCCAGACTGCAGCTCCGTATATCTCCTTGTTTAGTATTTTCACGCAAATTCTTCCGCTAGTTGGGGTTTAGTCTACTTCTGTATCCTTCCCTTCAAGGCTCAGGGGTCCAAGATTAACTTCTGTGTCTTGTCAATTGGTTTCCCTTTACTTTGTTGAAGAGGGTCTGTGCAGTCCTTCTACCTAGTCCGCCATCTTTCCCACATTGCATTTCAATTTCTTAAAAAAAAAGTTTTTGGCTTATTTTTGTCTTTGTGTCTCTTGTAAATAGTATATTGATAAGTTATATTCTTAACTGTTCTGCTACTCTTTATCTCTTGACTGGGGCATTTAAGCCATTTACATTCAATGTAATTATTGATAGGTATGAATTTACTGCTGTTATTTTACCCTTTTTTTTTTGTCACAGTGATGATTTCTTTGTTCCATATATTTTTCCGTTCTGAGTTCATTTTGTTTATGAATTTTCTTTGGTGTTTTTGGTCTAGTGTTTACTGAGAGTTTATGATTTTCTTTTTAATTTTAATGATGCTTATTAATTTTCTTTGAGGTTACACTGTAATTTATTATTATTTTCCCAAGTTGAAAACAGTCTATTGTATTTTAATATCATTTTTGCTTTCTCTCCATTTGAAAATTGTGTAACTACACCATTGATCCCTTCTTTTTGCTTTACAGCTGTCATCATTTACAAATTGACATTTCTTGTTCCATATTTTCAGTCTTATAAGTTTATTTCATTTTTGATACTTTTATATATGACAGGTTGGTTTCTGGATGTGATGTTATCATGTGTCTTAATTTCAGGTTGTTTTCTGCCATTGTCTGTTCTTTGAAAGCCTCCCTTTAGCATCTCTTGCATAATTGATCCATTTTTTAAAAAATTAATCTCTGTTTTTCAGGAAATGTCTTAATTTCACTATCATATATCAGGAACAATTTTGCTAGATACATAATTCTTGGTTGGCAATTTTTTGTCTTTCGGTGTTTTATATGTCATCCTATTGTCTTCTTACCTGCATGGTTTCTGTTGAGAAACCAGAGTTTAATCTTTTTGGTTCTCCTTTGTAGGTATCATTTTGTTTTTCCAAAGCTTCTTTCAGAATTCCCTATCTTTGGTTTTGGAAAGTGTCATCAATTCAGTAGTGGTGGAATGGCTGGTGGCACTCACCCAGTGGGTGGGGTGACATATGTGGCTGTGTAGTTTCAAAGTCTGCCAACTGCTTTGTGGTTGCTGATCATTGGTATGGGTGTCAGCACAGCCTATGTGAGTGGATCCAGTTACATGGTTCTTACTCTGATTGGAACTTGCTTGCAATGATGTAAAATGGAGCTCTGGTAGCATAGTGGCTAAGTCACTTGACTGCTAACCAGACAGCTGGCGGTTCAAACCCACCAGCCACTCCTTGGAAGGAAGGTTGGGCAATCCTACTTCCGTAGTGATACTGCCTCGGAAACCCAAGGAGGGGTCGCTATGAGTCGGGGCCGATTCGACGGCACATAACAACAACAACAACAACAAGCTAGTTGTCAGTTCACTGCTGCGTATTCCTCTTTGTTCATTGTTTTCCTTCATCCTGTTTTCTCTAATCGATAATTGATATCGTTCTTTAGTCATTCCTTTGATACTGTGGGTTCCAGGATTGTTGTCATCTGTATCCATTTTGCTTAGTTTCTCAAGTCTTTGTTCTGGAGGGTTTGGATTTTATATCTGCCTAGTTTTCCATCTATCACTGACAGCACTGTGTAATAGTAATATCTCTATGCCGACAAGAAGACTAGTTAATATGAATATTATTCAAACTTACACACCAACCACTAAAGTCAAAGGTGAAGAAATTGAGGATTTTTACCAACTCCTGCAGTCTGAAATTGACTATACATGCAATCAAGATGTCTTGATTATTACTGGTGATTGGAATGTGACAGTGTAAACAAAGAAGAATCATCAGTATTTGGAAAATATGGCCTTGCTGAGAGAAGTGAGGCCAAAGATTGCATGACAGAATTGTGCAAGACCAATGACTTACTCACTGCAAATACTTTGGTCAACAACATAAACAGTGGCTATACACGTGGCCCTGCCAGATGGAATACACAGGAATCAGATCAACTACATCTGTGGAAAGAGGCGATGGAGAAGCTCAATATCATCAGTCAAAACAACACCAGAATATTACTGTGGAACAGACCATCAATTGCTCATAGGCAAGTTCAAGTTGAAGCTGAAGAAAATTAAAACAAGTCTGTGAGAGCCAAAATACAAGTGCAATTATATCCCACCTGAATTTAGAGATCATCTGAAGAACAGATTTGACACATCGAGCATCAATAACTGAAGACCAGACAAGCTGTGGAACAGCATCAAGGGCATCATACAAGAAGAGAGCAATTGGTCATTCAAAAGACAGGAAAACAATATAACGAAAGCATGTGACTAGTACAATATCACTAATGTAAAGGAAGACACAGAGAGGTGCTCAAGAGGTACAGACAATAAAGGCAAATACTATTACAGACACAATAATGCATTATCAGTAAGAGGGGAAAAAAAAAGAAAAGAAGAAAAGATCAAAATGGATGTCAGAAGAGATGCTGAAACTTGCTGTATAATGCACAGTAGCTAAAGTGAATGGAAGAAATTATGAAATAAAGGTGCTTAACAGAAGATTTCAAAGGACAGCTTGAGAAGAAAAAGTTAAGTATTATAATGAAATGTGCAAAGACCCAGAGTTAGAAAACCAAAAGGGAAGAACATCCTCAGCATTTCTGAAGCTGAAACAACTAAAGAAAAAATTAAAGCCTTGAGTTGAAATATTGAAAGATTCTATGGGGAAAATTTTGAATGATGCAGAAAACAGCAAAGAAGATGAAAGGACATACAGAATCACTGTACTAAAAATAATTGGTTTACATTTGACTATTTCAGGAGGTAGTATATGATCAAGAACCAAAGGTGTTGAAGGAAGAAGTCCAAGCTGCAATGAAACAACTGGTGAAAAATAAGGCTCCAGGAATTGATGGAATACCCACTGAGATTTTTCAACAAATAGATGCAGTTCTGGAGGCTCTTACTTGTTTATGCCAAAATATTTGGATGACAGCTACATGACCAACTGACAGGAAAAGATTGATATTTGTATCCATTCCAAGGAAAGGTGATCCAATACAATGTGGAAATTATCAAACAATATAATTACTATCATACACAAGTAAAATATTGCTGAAGATAATTTAAAAATAGTTGCAGCAATATATTGACAGGGTACTTCCAAAAATGTAAGCTGGGTTCAGATGAAGACATGGAATGAGGGATATCACTGCTGATGCTGGATGGATCGTAGCTGAAAGCAAAGAGTACCAGAAAGATGTTCATCTGTGTTTTATTGACTATGCAAAGGCATATGACTGTATGGATCATAACAAATTATGGTAAACATTGTGGAGAAAGGGAATACCAGAATATTATATTATGCTCATGAGGAACTTGTACATGGACCAAGATGCTGGTGTTTGAACAGAACAAAGGGATACTGCATAGTTTAAAATCAGGAAAGGTGTTTGTCAGTGTTGTATAGTTTCACCATACTTATTTAATCTGTATGCTGAGCGCTTGAACAATTTCTCTTAGAGAAATAAGCACAAGGTCGGTCCCCATGAGGCAGAGGTTAAACATGTCCCAAATATCCAAACTACTGTGCAACTCCATCATCTCAGACATTAACTCTTCCAGCTACTCCTTGGAAGGAAGATTGGACAATCTACTTCCATAGTGATACCACCTCGGAAACCCAAGGAGAGGTCGCTACGTGTCCAATCGACTCAACAGCAGTGAGTTTGGTTTTTTTTTTTTTTTTTTTTTGGTCTTCCTCCTCTCAATTATCTCCCTCTTGTCTCAGGGTTCTTTATTTTGCTGTAACATCTCACAGAACTTACAGACCTCTAAGGGATCATCTTATGTAGTGGTGGTAGAGGCTGGGAGGCTGGGAGGCTGGCAGGCTGGCAGGCTGGCAGGCTGGCAAATCCCAGGTCTCTAAGTAGGTCTGTAGGATCCTCCCCATTCTTGGGATTTGACAAACCTCAATCGGCAGATCAGGTGATGGCTGCTATCCCAGATCCAAAGGAGAGATGATGATGAGCCAAAATGCAGAACCAGACCAAGAAGGAGGGTGAACCTTCCCAGAAGATTCCTATATATACCCTCAGGGAAGATAAGGATGGTGATTTGAGTTACCTATCCAGCAAGGTAGGACTAAAGATGTATCCATCCCACCTGTGCTGCTCCATCAGAAATACCCCTAATAGAAGACTTTAGGAGTTTAAAAGCAGCTATTCAGTTACTCACTGGAAATTCCAATACAGAGCCAATTTCCAGTCATTATAGGAAATAACTACTACCAGCTGCCCAGCCAAATTGACTCACTACCCTAACCACCATACCACCCTAAACAGGCATGGATAATAGGATTTGCAATACATCACAAAATGGAAGATGATGACTAGAAGGGCCACATCAAGCAATTTGCTGCAAACAATTCAAGAAATTGGACTATATGAAAGAGGATGCAGCATCAGGATTGAAGGAAGACCCATTAACAATCTGTGATATGCAAATGACACAACCTTGCTTGCTGAAAGTGAAGATGACTTGAAGCACTTTCTGATGAAAATCAAAGATAACTGTCTTCAGTATGGATACAACTCAACATAAAGAAAATGAAAATCCTCACAATGGGACCAACAAGCAATGTCATGAAAAATGGAGAAAAGACTGAAGTTGTCAGAGATTTCTTTTTACTTGGATCCACAATCAATGCCCCTGGAAGCAGCAGTCAATAAATCAGACATCAAAATTACACTGGGAAAATCTGTGATAAGGAGCAAAGATGTCACTTTGAAGACTAAGGTGCACCTAACCAAGCCATGGTATTTTCAATCACTTCATATGCATGTGAAACCTAGACAATGAAGAAAAGTTGATGTATTTGAATTGTAATGTTGGCAAAGAATACTGAAAATACCATGGACTGCCAGAAGAACAAACAAATTTATCCATTTCCATTTATCCATTTGGAAATGAAGCCAAAATGTTCCTTGGAAGTGAGAATGGGCAGATTTTGTCTCACCTCCTTTAGTCATGTTGTCAGAAAGGATCATTCCCTAGAGAAAGATATCATGCTTGGTAAAGCAGAGGGTCAGTGAAAACGGTGAAGAACCTAAATAGATGGATTGACACAGTCGCTATAATGATGGTCTCAAGCATAACAAGGATTATGAGGATGGTACAGGACTGGGCATTGTTTCATTTGGCTGTACATAGGGTCACTATGAGTCAGAGCCAACTCAATGACACCTAACAATAATATGTTTAAAAATCAGGACGTGTGGTTTCTCCTACTTTGTTCTTTCAACAATCTCTTAGCTATTTGGGGTCTCTTAGTATTCCACATAACATTGAGGGTTGTTTTCTTCCATTTTTGTAAAGAAAGCTGTTGGATTTTTTTATTGGGAGTTCATTAAATTTACAGATAACTCTGGGTGTTGTTGTTGTTGTTGTTATGTGCCGTGTAGTTAGACCTGATTCATAGTGACTCCTCTTTGGGTTCTCGAGGTGATCTGGGAGTAGATTGCCCAAACTTCCTTCCGATGAGTGACTGGTGGGTTTGAACTGCCAGCCTTCTTGTTAGTAGTCAAGTACCTTAGGCACTATGCTACCAGAGCTCCTAACTTTGAGTAGTATTGACAATTTACCAATTACAAGAGTTCCAACTCAAGGGATTCTTGTACAAGATGATGGAATAGGCAGAAAGACTGCACAGACCCTCTTCAACAAAGAAAAGGGGAACCAATTAACACAGACACAGAAGATAATCCTGGACCCCTGAGCTTTGAAGGGAAGGATAGAGAAGTGGACTAAACCCGAAATAGCAGAAGAATTTGCATGAAAATACCAGAAAAGGAAACATACGGAGCTGTGGTCTGGCAGCGATCCTGAGCGACCCTGACAGCACAGACAGCTTGGAGATTCCCGAGTGGTGGTAAGACCTAAGAATTAACATAAAAATAAGACCTGCTAGCCAGGGACTGCACAGAGGACTGCTCTGGTGGCTGTGGAATAAAAGGGGAAGCAGTAGTGAAGAGGAAGACAGGCTGAGCTGTGGAATTTTGCCTGTCCAGAAGGTGCCACCAGTTTGAATGTTTACAAGCAGCTTGACCATTTTGGATATTTAAAGAGACATTGCTCTCTGAGATTCCAGGGGCTTAAGAACAGGTTCTGCTTGCCAGTAACCCCAAGGACACTCTGGACTGCACGACTGAAAAGATGCAACATTCCTCTTGTTACTCTTATACCCCACACCTGCTTGGCGAATGGAGGTGTGGCCATCCCCCACTCTCACCAACCTTCTGGATCCACAGGAACTCCACCCCAGTCTGTGTGCCCAGACAGAGCCTGGGTGCCCTGCCCTGTCCTCCACCGATTTTATTCTTTTTCCTTTTTTTTCTTCCTTTATTCTGGTGTTTAGTTTGCTTGTATTTACCTGTCTTAAAACTACTATTCATATTAATACTTTTCTCCTTTTTACTATTGTTCTTTATTCTTCCTCACCCAGGTCCTAGTTTACAGCTTTTTTTTTTTTTTTTCTTTTCCCTGTTCCTGGTTATTATTATTATTTTTTTAATTTAAATTCTCTTTCTTTTTACTTCCCTTTTTTTCTCGTGGTTAACCCTGTTCCTTGTTTTCCTTTTTGCATTTCTACCATTTTTCTCTTCATTATTCTCCTTCCCTACCTTTTTTCTCTTAGTGCCCTATCCCCAGATATTGCAAGTTTTATTGTTTTTTTTTTTGTGTGTGTGTGTGTGTGTGTGTGTCTTCTTTTCTCTTTTTTCTTTTTTGGTTATTGTTCCTGTGTGATTACATGGTGTATTTTTTGTCCATGTGCTTTTAGTTTTATGATGGTTATTCAATTGTAATTTTTGTCTGACTGATTGGGAGACAGCAACAGTCCCCATAAGATACAACTACACCCACAACTCCTACAACTTCACTTATTAAGCGAGAGCCACCACTTCCTTCCACACCAATGGGCCAATGATAAAATATCACCAAGAAGAGCCTGAATCAGCCTTGACTGTTCTTCACAAACAGTTAAAAGAGATAGAAATATAATATCACGATGTTTTGAAGACAACAGACCATCACAGTCCACACAAAGAAGCAAGATAAAGTGGTAGAAACAAGGGGACAGGATACAGACCCAGAACACAACCCTGAGGAAGAAGCAGCTTTGGAACTCTCTGATAAGGAATTCAAAAGAATTATATTTAAGTATCTTCAAAGAATTGAGAGTCAGACTAAAGAAAACACAGAAAAAACCTTAGAAGAATTTTGGAAGAAAATACAAGAAAAAAAATGACAAAATAAATCAAAAGTTAGAAATGATTCTAAAGCTACAGACAGAAATCCAGAAGATTAATACTAAATTGTCAGAAATAGATTAACACATTGGAAGGGCAAAGGGGTAGAATTGATGCAATGGAAGACAGAATTAATGAGATTGAAGACAAATACCTAAATACTTCTTTGGAAAGAGATCAATCAGAAAAAAAAATCAAATCAAAATGAAGAAAGCCTAAGGTTCACGTGGGATACCATCAAAAGGAATAACCTACATGTCATTGGAATTCCAGAACAGGAAGAGAAAAATAAAACCACTGAGAAAATTGTCCAAGAATTGCTGGTGGAGAACTTCCTTAATATGATGAAAGAGGAGACTATATCCATTCAGGAAGTCCAATGAACCCCAAACAGGATAGACACCAAAAGAAATCACCAAGACATATCATTATCAAACTCACCAAAATCAAAGACAAAGACAGAATCCTGAAAGCAGTATAGGAAAAACAAAAAGTTACCTACAAAGGACAGCCAGTAAGAATAAGCTCTGATTTCTCGGCAGAGACCATGCAAGCAAGAAAGCAGTGGGATGGTATATATAAAACCCTGAAAGAGAAAAATTTTCAACCAAGAATTATATGTTGTTGTTGTTGTTATGTGCCATCAAGTCAGACCCAACTCATAGAGACCCCTCCTTGGGTTTCCGAAGCAGTATCACTACCGAAGTAGATTGCCCCATCTTCCTTCTGAGGAGTGGTTGGTGGGTTTGACCAGCAAAATTGTCCCTCAAATATGATGCTGAAATTAGGAGATTTTCAGATAAGCAAAAACTAAAGGCATTTGTTAAAACCAGACCAACCTTACAAGAGATGCTAAAGGGAGTCCTTGGAAAAGAGAACCAAAAATAGCAAATAACAACCACCATTAATACACACTATGACATAACCCAGAAACCACAGCTATGGACATATCCAAAGTAAAATGAGCTTACAAAATTGTAATCAGGGAACCAGAGACATCAATTGGCAAGTGAGCACAACTATAAACAAAAAGAGGGAAAAGATTGTGTAGTTACAGAACTTCTAAATGGTGAGGAAGTTAAGAGAGTTGCAAGATAGAATGGACTGTTCTACACTTGGGGAGAAAATTATAAGTCATAGGGTAACCTCAAAGAAAAATGATAAACGTTCATATTGCAATAAAAAAGAGGACAAGCACAAATACTCAGCAAACACTAAAACAATAGCAACAAAGGAAATGTTAACAGGATTCATAAACATACTGAGCTCAGCACATAAATATGGAACAAAGAAACAAGGGGCACCATGAAAAAACACATAACAAAAGGACAGCAACTAATTCATACTTGTCAATAATTACACCAAATGTTAATGGATTAAATGCACCACTCAAGAGACAGAGAGTTGGATATTGGATAAGAACACAAAACCCATCAATATGCTGCCTATAAGAGACATACCTTAGAGATAAAGACAAAAATAGACTAAAAATCAAAGATTGGAAAAAGATATATCAAACAAATGGCAACTGTAAAAGAGCAGGAGTGGCAATGTTAATTTCAGATCAAATTGAGAAAACCACCATACGAGACAAGGAAGGACATTACATAATGATTAAAGGATCAATTGAATATGAAGATATAACCATAATAAATATCTATGGACCCAATGTAAGAGTCCCAAAATACATAAATCAAACTTTAAGAGTTGAAAAGCCAAATGGATGACTCCACAGTCATAGTGGTAGACTTTAATACATCATGTTTTTGAAAGATAACACAACTGGAAAGAAACTCAACAAAGATGCAGAAGAGCTAAACAATACAATCCACCAACTTGGTTATAGACATCTACAGAGCACTTCACCCAACAGCAGCACAAAATAATTCTCATGGATTATTTTCCATGATAGACTATATGTTAGGCCAAAAAGCAAGTCTTAATAAATCTAAAAACATTGAAATAACTGCAAAGTATCCTCTCAGATCATAATGCTATCAAATTAGAAATCAACAATAGGAAGATCAACAGAAAAAGAGTAAACACATGGAAACTGAACAATACCCTCTTTGAGAAAGACTGAGTAAGAGAAGAAT
>NW_006921687.1:3489121-3489854 GCF_000298275.1 Orycteropus afer afer
GTTCCTCAAGGAAAAACTAGGGACAAATTTAGGGGTCCTAATATATAGCATAAATAGACTATCAAGCATAACTCAAAATGCACAAACAGCAGAAGAGAAACCAGATTATTGGGACCTTATAAAAAACTAAATTTTTCTGTGCTTCCAAAGACTTCTCCAAAAGAGTCAAAAGAGAACCTACAGTTTGGGAAACTAGTATTTGGTAATGACATATCTGACAAGGAAGTTATCTCTAAAATTTATAGAAAACTCCAATACCTCAATAACAAAAAGACAAACAATCCAATTAAAAAATGGGCAGAAGACATGGATAGACACATCACCAAGGAGGATATTCAAGTGTCCAACAAACATATGAAGAAATGCTCATGATCATTAGCTATTAGAGAGGTGCAAATCAAAATGAGATACCATCTTGCTCCAGCACTAGTAGCAAAGTTCAATGAGATAGAAAATAACAAATGGTGGAGAGGATGTGGAGAGATTGGAACTCTCATATACTGCTGGTGGGACTGTAAAATGGTACAACCATTGTGGAAAGTAATAGGGCAATTCCTTCAAAAGTTGGAACTAGAAACACCATTTAACCCAGCTATTCCATTACTATTTATATATCCTAAAGAAGTGAGAGCCATGATAAGAACAGACATATGCACACCCATGTTCATCGCAGCACTATTTACAATAGCCAAAACATGGAAACAACCTAGATGCCCATCAACTGAGGAATGGA
>NW_006921687.1:3489959-3491283 GCF_000298275.1 Orycteropus afer afer
CATGGATGAACTTGGAGGACATTATGCTGAGTGAAATAAGTCAATCACAAAAGGACAAATATTGTATTAGTCCATTATTGTAAAAGTCAAGGAAACATTATCTATGGAAAGACATTTTCTTTGTTGGTTACCAGGGGTGGGAGGGGATGGGAGGGAAGGGAATACTGATAGTAGAGATAAGAATTGATTTGGGTGAAGAGAAGGGCAATGTAACAAATGTGAGTGATCAATATGGTGGCATTGAGGAAGAGAAAGTCATAGAGAGGTATGTGGGAGGTACAAACAAAGATGAACCCTTTTGCACATATAGCACGGCATTGTCAGTGAAGGCAAACATGGGTATACAGCTGGATAGATGGATGGACAGACTGAACTATTAGGTATGTCTATGAAGTGGGAAGTGTACCCAAGAACATGTTTAGGGTTGGCAGACAATGGTCCTATAAGTCTATATGTATGATCTGAATTCCCAGGTGTATAGTAGAGCTGACAAGGGGTAAGGTTGTAGTCACTGCTTGGTCACAGCCAGCTACTCAGAGGGACCGAGTAGTTGAACCTGTGGCCTCAGGACCATAGTCGCAGGGGACATCAAGCTCAATTGGCATAACATACTACACAAAACTTTGTTCTACCTCCTACTTTGGTGAGTAGCAACTGGGATCTTAAAAGCTTGCAAGCAGCCATCTAGATGCAACGATGGGTCTCTCCTCGTCCAGAGCAAAGAAGAATGAAGAAAACCAAAAATTCATGGAAACAATTAGTCCTAGAAGCTGGTACACCATCCAATCTGCAGCCTATATATACAACTATGAGAGCAGAAGAACTAGATGGTGCCCGGCTACTACTGTCAACCACTTGGAGGGGATCTATGTAGGAGATACTGGATATATAGAGAGAGCAATGTGGAACAAAACTCCAAATCATTTGGAGAAAAATAAAAAGAGGGGACCAAGTTTCCTGGTCTGATAGAGCCTGGTTGAACCACTGAGACTATGACTCCTAGCTGCCCTTCAGGTCTGGAATTGAACCCACGCCTGTGGCTTCCAGCAAACAATAGACAGGCATATGAGTTGAACATTTATCTGAGGTAGATACACTCCTTGGAGAGAACAATCATGGGAGAAAGAAGGGCTGCTTATGTACAGGGAAACAGCTCAGGGGGCAGGAATGCATAGAGGGATGGACACAGGAAAGAGGTAATTATTGGAAGGAAGTATGAGGGGAGATATTGCATTGGGTAAATTGTGGTCAATGTCATGAGACAAAGTATATGTGAACTGCTGAATGGAAAGTGAATTTGCTCTGTAAATTTTCACCCAAATCA
>NW_006921687.1:3491383-3507090 GCF_000298275.1 Orycteropus afer afer
AAGACTTCTAACTCAGGAACACAGACTATCTTCCCATTTATTTAAGTCTTCTTTGACCCCTGGAGAAAGATTGGGCAATCTACTTCCTTAGTGATACCACTTTTTTTTTTTTTTTGGTTTTAACCTCTTTCAGCAGTGTTTTATAATTTTCATTGCACCCTTCACGTCCCTGCTTAGATTTATTCCAAGATATCTTATCCTCTTTGATCTTGTTTTAAATAGAATCATTTCCCTAATTTCCATTTCAGATTTCTCATTGCTGATGTATAGAAACCCAATGATTTTTGTTTGTTGGTCTTGTACTCTGCAACTTTGCTGAATTCTTCTATTAGCTCTAGAAGTTTTCTTACAGATTCTCTAGGATTTTCTCTACATAGTATCATATCACTTGTGAATAGAGATCATTTTACTTCTTTTACAAACTGGGTACCTTTTATTTCTTTTTCTTGTTTTATTGCTCTGGCTAGGGCTTCTAATACAATACTGAATGTAAATGGTGTGAGCACCCTTTTCTTGTTCCCAGTTTCAAGAATCTTACAGTCTTTCTCTACTATAATGTTGGTTGTTGGTTTTCTTTGTATGCCCTGAATCTTATTGAGGAATTTCCCTTCTAAACCAGTATTATTTAGGGTTTCATCAAGAAACAATGTTGGATTTTATCAAATGTTTTCTCTGCACCCATAGATATATGATCATGTGGTTCTGTTGTTTTATTGATGTGATGTAATTACATTGATTGATTTACTAATGTTGAACTGTCCTTGCATTCCTAGAATAAACCCCATTTGGGCATGGTGCATGACTCTTTTAATATGCTGTTGGATTCTTTTCACTACCCTTTTGTCAAGGATATTTACATCTATATTCATAGGAGATAATGGCCTGCCATTTTATCTTGTGGTGCCTTTGATTGGTTTTGGTATCAGACTTATGTTTGCTTCATAGAATTAATCAGGAGTAGTCCTTCCTTCTCTATCTTTTGGAAGAGTTTAAGTAGAATTAGTGTTAATTACCCTCTAAATGTTTTGTAGAATTCCCCAGTGAAGCCATCTGGTTCAGAACTTGTTTTGGTAAGGAGGTTTTTAACCACTGATTTGATCTCTTCCCTTGCTATGGGTCTGTCAAGAATTTCTATTTCCTCTTTACTCAGTTTGGGTAGCTTATGTCCTTCTAAGAATTTGTCCATTTTATCTAGGTTATCCAGTTTGGTATTCAAAATATTCTTTCATAATTCTCTTTATATCTACTGAATTAGTTGTAATGTCCCCTCTTTCATTTCTTATTTTGGTTATTTTTATCTTTTTTCTTTGACAGCCTAGTTAAAGGCTTGTTAATTTTTGTTTTGGTTACCTCTGTGCTACTGTAACAGAAGATACCACAAATGGAATGGCTTTAACAAACAGGAGTTTATTCTCTTACAGTTTAGGAGGCTAGAAGTCTGAGTTCAAAGTGCTGGGCTCTAAGAACTGGGTGAAAGCTCCTCAAACTTGGGTTTCAGCTCTTTCTCTGTCTCCTAGCTGAAACTGGGGGCTTTCTTCATACAGGCAGCTGCTGGCTACTGAAGCTGACAAATCCAAGGTCAAAAAGTATAAAGGCACAGTTCCAATGTTACCAAACCACATGGCAGGCCATTAATTCAAGTAGATTGAAAGTCCCAAGAGCTGCAGAGCATGGCAGGCTATTGAATGAAGACTCAGCTACATGCAGGTTTCAAGCATGCCAAAAAGCTAGACCTTCCTCAAAGCTCGTTCATATATACTGGAAGCAGAGCACATCTCTAAAGCAGCTACTCAGTTGCTCCAGGAGATTCCACCATGGAGTTAATTGCCAATCTCATCATGGGGAATAACTAAATCCAGCTGTTCAGCCACTCAACCAGACCCAAGTTGACATACAACCTTAACTACCACAATTTTATTATGTTTTCAAAGAACCAACGTCTAGTTTTATGGATTCTCTCCACTGTTTTTCATATATTTATTCTTTCCTTTCTTCTGGTAAGCTTAATTTGCTCTTCTCTTTCTAGTTCCTGAAGTTCTTGAGTTAGGCTGTTGACAATGAGATCATTCTTCTTTTCTCATGGAGGCATTCATTGCTATCTTATTCCTTCTGAGTGCTGCTTTTCTTTCATCCTTGTTGTTGTTGTTGTTGTTTGCCATTGAGTTGGCCCCGACTCGTATAGACCCCTCCTTGGGTTTACAAGGCAGTATCACTACGGAAGTAGGATTGCCCAACCTCTTTCATCCTAACAACTAGTTTTTGTGTGTTGTGTTTTCATTTTCATTTGACTCTAGGAAATTTATGATTTCTATTTTTAAGTCTTCCTTGAGCCACTGGTAGTTAAATAGTTTTTTTGCTTAATTTCCTTATGTTTGTGTATTTTCCTTGTTTTCTCTTATTGATGTCTAGCTTTACTGTGGTCAGAGAAAATACTTTGCATAATTTCAATCTTTTTAAATTTATCATGATTTTCTTTGTGAACTAATGTGATCTATCATAAAGAATGATCATGTGCGCTGGAGTGGAATTTATATTGTGCTTCTGTTGAGTGTTTAATCAAAATTTTTAATAGCAACAATCAGAAAAAATATATATAATATTAAACATGTATATCAATAAACTATAGAGTTAGATCAATTGATATTAAAACTCATGTATAAATATAAGCATGCAAGAATAGCTAGGAAACTCTGAAAATGAAAAGGTATGAAAGGAAAGCAGCCCTACCAGATATTGAAACTGACTATAAAGCTTCTATAATTAGAATTATTTGATATTGACATATGAAGACAGTAAGTTGAAAACAATAGATAGTCCAGAATTTAGACAAATAGTATATATTAAAACCAGTAATATATCAGACAGTGTTTCACTGCTATTCATAAGGTCATCATTAGCCAATTCTTTGGATAGCCTCTTCCTTCTTCCTAGTTTGTCTTAGTCTGGAAGCTCTGCTGAAACCTGTCCACCATGGGTAAACCTGCAGGTATTTGAAATACCAGTGGCATAGCTTCCAGCCTCACAGCAACACACAAGCCGCCACAGTACTACAAACTGAAAGACAAGTGGTAGATATCAAAAGACACTCTGAATCTTGCTCTCGAAGGGAAAGTAATTAAAGCAAATGGATGAAATGAGAAGATAAAAAGAGCTGAACAAAAGATTTCAAAGAGCAGCTTAAGAAGACAAATGCAAAGACTTGAAGTTAGAAAACCAAAAGAGAAGAACATGCTTGGCATTTTTCAAGCTGAAAGAACAGAAGCAAAAATTCAAGCCTCAAGAGGCAGTATTGAAGATTATATGGGTGAAATATTGAACAATGCAGGAAACATCAAAAGAAGATGGAATGAGACAGTTACTGTACCAAGAAGAATTGATCGCTGTTCATCCATTTCAGGAGGTGGCATATGATTAAGAACTGATGGTACTGAAGTAAGAAGTTGAAGCTGCACTGAAGGAATTGGTAAAAAAAAAAAAAAAAGTCACCAGGAATTGACAGAACCCCCATTGAGATTTTCAACAAATAGATGCCATGCTGGAGGCACTCACTTGTCTATGCCAAGAAATTTTGAAGACAGCTACCTGGTCAACTGACTGGAAGAGACCCATATTTGTACCCGTTCCAAAGAAAGGTGATCACCTAGAATGTGGCAATTATCAAACAACATCATTCATATCACACACAAGTAAAATCTTGCTGAAGATAATTCAAAAACAGTTCCATCAGTATATTGACAGAGAACTTCCAGAAATGCAAGCTGGATTCAGTAGGGGATGTGGATTGAGGTATACCATTGCTGATGTCAGATGGATCTTGGCTCAAAGCAAAGAATACCAGAAAGATGTTTACTTGTGTTTTATTGACTATGCCAAAGCATTTGATTGTGTGGATCATAACAAATTTTGGATAACGTTGAGAAGGACAGGATTTCCGGAACACTTAATTGTACTTAGGAGGAACCTGTACATAGACCAGGAGGCTGTCATTCAAACAGAGCAAGGGGACATTGCATGGTTTAAATCAGGAAGGGAGTGTGTCAGGTTTGTATCCTTTCACCACACTTAGGCAATCTGTATGCTAAGCAATTAATATGAGAAGCTGGACTACATGAAGAAGAATGTGGCATCAGCACTGGAGGAAGACTAATTAACAACCTGCAATATGCAGATGATACAACCTTGCTTGCTGAAAGTGAAGATGACCTGAAGCACTTATTGATGAAGATTAAACACTACTGTCTGCAGTATGGATTACATCTCAACATAAACAAAACAAAAATCCTCACAACTAGACCAATAAGCAGCATCACAATAAATGAAGATTTAAGTTGTCAAAGATTCCATATTGCTTGGTTCCACAATCAACACCAATGGAAGCAGCAGTCCAGATGACAGATTTGCATTGAGAAAATTTGCTGCAAAAGACCTCTTTAAAATGCTGAAGAGCAAAAATGTTTCTTCGAAGACTTACAGTGCCATCAAGTTGGATCCTACTCACAGCGACTTCTCTTTGGGTTTCCGAGGCAGTATCACTAAGGAAGTAGATTGCCAAATCTTCCTTCCAAGGAGTGGCTGGTGGGTTTGAACTGCCAACTTCTGGTTAGTAGTCAAAATGCCTTAGGCACTATGTCACCAGAGCTCCCCTTTGAAGACTAAGGTACAACTAACCCAAGCCATTGTATTTTCAATTGTCTTATATGCATGTGAAAGCTGGACAATGAATAAGGAAGACTGAAAAAGAGTTGATACTTTTAAGTTGTGGTATTGGTGAAGAATACTGAAAGTACCATGGACTGCAAGAAGAACTAACAAATCTGTCCTGGAAGAAGTGCAGCCAGAATCCTCCTTGGAAGCAAGAATGGCCAGACCTTATCTCCACTTCTTTGGTAATACTGCCAAAAGTGACTATATCCTGTAGAAGGATATCATGCTTGGCAAAGTGTGGTCAGCAAAAAAGAGGAAGACCCTCAACCACATGGATTGACACAATGGCCACAACAATGGCTCAGGTATAACAAGTATTGTGAGGCTGATGTAGGACAGGGCAGTGTTCCGTTCTGTTGTACAAAGGGTTGCTATGAATTTAACTGACTCAATGGCACCTGACATATGTTAAAACCAGTGTTCAAATCACTAGTGTAAGAGTCACTCTTTTTTACAAAGCATGGTTCTGCAACAGGATGACCTTTTGTAAATTGAAAATTTAGATTCATACCTCACACACTACATAAGAATGAATTCTAGATTAATCAGTCATATAAATGAAAAAAAGAGGGAGAAAGAAAAGAAATTTTATAAGAACTAGGGGAAAAAAAGTAATATAAGGAAGGATGTCTAAATAGGATTCAAAATCTATATGAGGAACAATTCAGAAAACAAGTGTGGAATGGTTTCACAACTTGAAGAATGGAATCAATGTCAATACATTGTACATGTAGAAACTGTTGAATTGGTGTGTGTTGCCATGCATATTCTCACTAAAAAAATGAATTTAAAGAAAAAATAGAATATTGTTGTTGTTAGGTGGTATCAAGTTTTTTTCTGACTCATAAACCTAAAAACCAAACTCACTGCCGATGAGTCGGATCCGACTCCTTAGGTTTCCAAGGCAGTATCACTACGGAAGTAGATTGCCTAACCTTCCTTCTGAGGAGTAGATGGTGGGTTTGAACCAACAGTCTTCTGGTTAGCAGTCAAATGCTTTAGGCACTAAGCCTCCAGATCTCTGACTCATAGCAACCTATGAACAACAGAACAAAACATGACTTGGTCCTGGGCCATGCTTACAGTTGTTGCTATGTTTGAGCCCATTGTTGAAACCACTGTGTCAGTCCATCTCATGTGCCTCTTTTTAGCTGATTCTCTGTTTTACTAAGCATGGTGTGCTTCTCTAGGCACTAGTCCTTCCTGATAACATGCCCAAAGTATGTGAGACAAAGTCTTGCTATTATTGCCTCAAAGGAGCATTCTGACTGTACTTTTTCCAAGATATATTTGTTTGTTCTCCTGGCAGTCTGGTGGTATGTTCAATATTCTTCACCACCATAATTCAAAGACATCAATTCTTCTTTGGTCTTCCATATTCATTGCCCAGCATTTACATACGTATGAGGTGATTTAAGATACCACGGCTTGGGTTAGGAACACCTGACCCAAGAAATAGTTTATTAATTTTTATTACATTAAAAAAATAGTTTCATATTGCTATAACAGCACCACAAAGTTAAAAAACCAATGGTAAACTTGGAGTCAGTGATTGCAGCATATAAAACAGATAAAAGGCCATAAGAATAATATGAAATAATTCTTAAAACATGAGTGAGAAAAAAAGACTAGAAACTTGATAGAAAAATGGGCAAAAAACAAACTGTTTACACAAATATAAAATGATGTAAAGATAATGCTAAACATATAAAAAGATGTATAAGTTCACTCATGATGGTTTAATGCAAATTAAGCTACACTGAGAACAATTTCTCAAGCAGCAGAGTGTCAAAAATTTAGTGATCAGCAGTACACTCAGTTCCATAAGACTGTGGGGTAAGATATTCTCAGACTTTATTGGTGTGAATGTAAATTGATTCAACCCTTAAACACACACACACACACACACACAATCACTGTCATCGAGTCAATTCCAACTCCTAACGACTCTATAGAACAGAAGAGAACAGCCCCATAGGATTTCCAAGGCTATAAATCTTTATGGATGCAGACTGCCTCACATTTCTACCATGACCCAGCTGGTGGTTTCCAACTGCCAAATATTTTTGGCTACCAGCTGAATGCCTTTATCACTGTGCCAGCAGAGCTCCTTAAACCTTAAAGTGTAGGGGATGTAATCTGGCATTACAAAGCAAAACTACATATGAATTTACCCCTGAGCCAACCACTGTATTTAAGGGAATTTATACTTAGTGAATTTGAGTTAATGATCTATGGGAATTATTGGCACCACTCTTATATCAAAATGAAACTTTACAAAAACTATAGTATGATGTTAAAAGTAAAAATAGCATTTAGTTGTCAGAATAACATCATCTATGGAGAAAGGAAGAGATGGGGATAAGGGGTGTTTACGGTGCAAACAATATTCTGTTCTTTAACTTAGGTCGTTACATGGCAGTTCACTTAATAATAGTTCGATGGAGTGTATATTCATGTTTTGTGTACTTTTCTTTATCTATGTTGCATTTCAATTAAAAATCCAGCAAAAATATCTGTTCTTGTAGGTCTTTTGTCTTTATTGAATAGAATACGATACAATAACATTCTATTTTATGAAAATAAATTATTTATATCTTTTTTTTGGGGGGGGAGGGTGAAAGTTTACAGAGCGTATTTATTATCCATATAGCAGTTCATATACATTTTGTTTCATGACATTGACTGCAATTCTCTGAATGTGAGAGCTTCTTACTTCTTCCTTGTATTACCTCTTCACTGTCTCCTTCTTTCCTATGCATTCCTGTTCCCTGAACTATCTCTCAATACTGCCCTTCTGTTTCACCATTCTTCTTTGCTCTGGATGAGGAGAGACCCATTGTTGCATCTAGATGGCAGCCTGCAGGCTTTTAAAACCCCAGTTGCTACTCACCAAAGCAGGATGTAAAACAATGTTTTTGTGTAATATGTTAAGCCAATTGAATTTGATGTCCCCTGCTACCATGGTCCTGAGCCCACAGGTCTACTCCTTGCTCCCTCAGGGTGGTAGGCTGTGGCTAAAGTTATAACTTGGCCCCTTGTTAGCTCTATTATATATATGGACATTCTTATAGCACATACAAATACGTATGTAGAAATAGTGTCTGCCAACTTTATATATGGTCATGAGTATATTCCCTTTCACCTAGATATACCTTCTCATTCAGCCTGTCTATCCATCTATTTACCCATAGATTAATGCTTGTTATCACTGATAACGCAGTATTGTATACATAAAAGGGTTTATCTCTGTTGTGTGTACCTCTTGTGCATCACTCCCTGTTCTCCTTTTCCTTAGTGTAATTGTGTTGGTCACTTGCTTTGAGTATATTGTCTTTTCCTTCATCCAAATCACTACTTGTCTTTGTCTATCTAGTGGTGTTCCCTGTCCTTCCCTCCCATCCCTGGTAACCAACAAAGAAAATTTTCTTCTATTTATAAACCTTTCCTTGACGTTTTACAGTAGTGGACTAATACAATATTTGTCCTTCTGTGATTGACTTAGGAGTTCTGGTAGCGTAGTGCCTAAGGCATTTGACTGCCAACCAGAAGGTTGGTGGTTCAATCCCACCAGCCAATCCTCAGAAGGAAGGTTGAGCAATCTACTTCCATAGTGATACTACCTTGGACCCCAAGGAGGGGTCACTATGAGTCAGATCCAACTCAATGGCAGTGAGTGATTGACTTATTTCATTCATTATAATGTCCTCCAAGTTCATTCACATTATGTGTTTTTTTTGTAGATTCTACATTATTCTTTAGTATTACATAGTATTCCATTGTGTGTATGTATCAGTGTTTGGCTATCCATTCTTTTGTTGGTGGGCACTTAGGTTGTTTGCATCTTTTTGCTGTTGTGAATCATGCTGTGATGAACATGGGTATGCTTATATTTGTTCATGTCCTGATTCTCAGTTCTTTAGGATATATACCTAATAATAGGATTGCTGAATCAAATGGTATTTCAAATTCAAACTTTTTAAGGAATCACCATATTGCTTTCCACAGTGGTTGTATCATTTTACAGTCCCACCAGTGATGTATGAGAGTCCAATCTCTGTACATTCTCACCAGCATTTGTTATTTTCTGTGTTGCTGAATTTTGCTATTAGTGCTGGGGTGAGATGATATTTCATTGTTGTTTTGATTTGTATCTCTCTAATGGCTAATGATCACAAATATTTCTTCATGTGTTTGTTGGCCACCTGAGTATCTTCTTTGCTGAAGTATCTGTTCA
Organism: Orycteropus afer afer; assembly: GCF_000298275.1. Taxonomy (NCBI): domain Eukaryota; kingdom Metazoa; phylum Chordata; class Mammalia; order Tubulidentata; family Orycteropodidae; genus Orycteropus; species Orycteropus afer. Next base: position 3,500,325 of record NW_006921687.1, read on the forward strand.
GATCTTCTGACCATTTTTAAATTGGATGGTTTGTCTTTCTGATGCTGAGGTGTTAGGGTTTTGTATAAATTTTAAAGATTAAGTCCCTTGTCAGATATGTCGTTACTGAATATTTTTTCCCAATCTGTAGGTCTTTTTCACTCTTTTGGAGAAGTCTTTTGAAGCACATAAAAATTTAAATTTTAGAAGGTTCCAATCATCTAGTTTATATTAAGTTGTTTGTGCAGTTTGGGTTATGTTTGATAGTTTGTTTATACCATAAGTTAGGGTTCTAAGTTTGCCACTATTTTTTTCTTGAGGAACTTTATAGTTTTAGGTTTCACATTTTAGTTTTGATCCATCTGGAGTTAGATTTTGTGTATGGTGTGAAGCATGGATCTTGTTTTATTTTTCTGTAAGTGGATAACCAGTTTTGCCAGCACCATTTGTTTAAGAGATTATCTCTTTCCCACTGACTGGATTTTGCCCCTTTGTCAAGGATCTGCTGACCATAGGTCAATGGATCTATTTCTGGGTTCTCAATTCTGTTCCACTGGTCTGGGTGTCTGTCACTGTACCAGTACCACACTGTTTTGATTACTGTGGCTGTGTAGGAGGTTTTGAGATATGAGAGTATGAGATCTCCTACTTTGTTCTTCTTCTTCAATAGTGCTTTTCTTATCCAATGTCTCATTCCTTTCCATATAACATTAGTGATTGTTTCTTCCAGATCCTTAAAGAATGTTGATAGAATCTGTGTTAGGATTGCATTTGATATATAGATTTCTCTGGGTAGTATTGATATTTTAACAATGTTCAATCTTCCTATCCATGAGAATGTTATGTTCTTTCATTTATGTAGATCTCTTATGGTTTCTTGAAGTAGTGTTTCGTAGTTTTCTTCTTATAGGTCTTTTGTGTCCCTGGTAAGATTTATTCCCTAGTATTTTATTTTTTTTTTGGTAGCTATTGTAAATGGTATTGATTTCCTTATTTCCTTTTCGGTAATCTCTTTGCTGGTGTAGAGGAATCCAGCCGATTTTTGTATGTTGATCTTTTATCCTGCCATGATGCAGGATATACAGTGTGTATCTTTAATGATCAAGATCTGCATTTTTACTAGTTTGGAATTTTAAGAACAATGTTTATATAAATACTTTGTGAGTGTTTCTCCTGGGGTGTAAATTTGAGGGTGGGGTAAGTTGCACATGGTCAACTTTATATAATAATGCTATTTTCTAAATTCTTATCTTACAATTATATTCCATTTATAAACCAAATTTATAAACTGGATTATATCCATTCCACTTGACCTACATTCTCTGCAACACAAATTCCTCAATTTGTACCACTACATTGAGGGAGAAGCACTTGGATATTTCCCATTTCTATGTCCACCAATATAAGAAAAAATATTTATGCAGGAGATACATGTGTATATATATACATGTATGTATGTATGTATACACACACACACACACACACACACACACCAAACCAAAGCCAAACTCACTGTCATGGAGCTGATTCTGAATCATAGTGAACCCTCCTTGGGTTTCTGAGTCAGTATCTCTATGAAAGTAGATTGCCTGTCTTCCTTCCAAGGTGAGTTTGAACAACCAGCCTTCTGGTAAGCAGTCAAATGCCTTAGGTACAATTTCACCAGAGATCCGATCCTGTATACCAGTAATTTTTAGATTTTAAAATCTATCAGCCTAGGATCTGCTCTCTTTCTCTGCTTACCCTCAAGATGTTATCTAAATTCTAAGAAGCACTTCTGGGGGCCAATGGGAGGGTATTTGTTTCATGAAATTTTTTTATTTTTGGTATCCATTCAAGTTTACAGTAGTAACATCTGGTCCTTGGACAAAGTTCTGTCCCTTTGTTGACACTCACATAAGTGCCTGTGGTGTCTGGTCTCTGGCTGTGTAATCCATATTGTAACAACTATATCCTGATATCTTGAAATATTTTCCAGGTCCACAAATCTTTTCACCTAACTTTCACACCATTTTGAAGGATGTAGAAAAATTTTGTTACTCTCCCAAACCACTTTAAAGATGTGAGAGACTTGGTGAGGCTGCTTATGGCCCTCTTTGAAGCCATCTCAGGAGAAGAGAACTTCTGTTGAAGAAGGAGTGAGTTGCTGGGTCTGTAGGCTGGGGACCATGGTGGCAGGGGGCATCAAGCTCAATTGGCACAAATAGTACACAAAAATACTGTTCTCCATCTTACTTTGGCGAGTAGTGACTCAGGTTTTAAAAGCTTGCAAGTGCATCTAGGACGCAACTATTGGTCTCCTCTCATCTGAAGCAAAAAAGGGTGAAGAAAATCAAAGGCAGTTGGAAACAATTAGTTCAAGGATATGATGGACCACAAGACCAGAAGAACTAGATGATGCCCAGTTACCAATGCCAACCACTCGAGAAGGGATTAAAACTGGAGATCCTGAATAGAGTGGGAGGAAAAATGTGGAATAAAACTCAAAAGCACAAAGATGACCAGAATTGCTGGTTGGATGGAGCATGGTAGAACCCTCAAGACTATGGCTCTAGGTTACCCTTTGGGCCTAGAATTGGACTTACTCCCAAGGATTGACTCTCAGCCCAACAGTAGAAAGAAAGACCTACATGCACAACACCTACCTTAGAGCAATGCACCTACCTACTCTAGGGAGATACAGCCCTTAGAGCAATTGTTACGAGGGCACTGGGGGGGGGGCGGGGGCAGCATTTACATTGAGGGAAATCTGGACAGACAGGAGTGCATAGCTTAGGAGGGCACAGGGAGGGGTGGTCAAAAGGATAGGAGGGGAGGAGAGTGTGTTATGGCCAGGGGTGGTAATTGGGTTTGAAATCAAATATACACAAATTATTGAATGGAAAACAAATTTTTCTCTGTGAATTTGCACCTAAAGCACAATCCTAAGTAAATAAATAAATAAAAATAAAAGCTTGTGAGTTGACACAAAAGGTGCAACTATTGGTCTCTCCTTGTCTGGAGCAGAGAACAGTGTAGAAAATCACAGTCGAAAGGACAAATGGACCATGAGAACCTCAGTCTACATGACTCTGAGACCAGCAGGCTGATCCTATCATTGTCAACCACTAGGAAAGGGATCATTGCAGGAGAGCCTGAATACAGTGGGAGAAAAATGTGGAAAAAAACTTAAAAACATTTAAAAAAAAAAAAAAAAAAACAGGTTTACTGGTCTGATAGACCCTACTGAGACCCCTGAGTCTATGGCCTTTAGTTATACTTCAGGTCTGGAATTGAACTCACTCCATGACTTCCAGCCAAACAACAGACAGGCATATAGGGTGAACATTTATGTCAAGTAGATATACTCCTTAGAACAATCAATCATGGGAACACAGAAAGGTAATATTTGAGACATAGTTCAGGGAGCAGGAATGCATAGGAAAGAAGGACACAGGGAAGAGGTAACTGCAGGAAGTAGGAAGAGAGCTGTTACATTCTGGGGAATTGTAGTCAATGTCATGAAATAAAATGTGTATGAACTGCTATATGGACAATGAACTTACTCTGTAAACTTTCACCCAAATCTTATTTATTTATTAAAAAAGGCCAGGTTTACTGATTTAATAGACTGGTGAAACCTCTGTACTATGGCCCCAAGTCACCTTTTGAGCCTCAAATTGTACTCACTTGTGGCTAAAAAAAAATTAGAAAAAAAAAAATATGGTTTTAGTTCTTCCATTTAGATCATTGATCCATTTTTAGTTTATTTTTGAATATGATGTGAGTTATGGTTCTATCTTCATTCTTTTGCATATAGAAATCCAGTTGTTCCAGCACAATTTATTAAGAAAACTATTCTTTCTGAATTGAATGAATCTGGCACTTTTGCCAAAAATCAACTGGACATTGATATCCAAGTTTATTTCTGGACTTTTAATTCTATTCCATTGGTCTATATGTCTATCATTGTACCAGTCCAAGACTGTTTTGATTACTGTAGTGTGTTTTGAGATCAGGAAATGTGAATATGTTTATTGTAGTCTTCTTGTTCAGGATTGCTTTGGCTACTTGAATCTTCTACAGCTCTATACTACCACTTGTCTGTAAGTTTGTCATACTGTGGTGACTTGTGTATTGCTGTGAGGCAGGAGGAAATGCCATCAGTATTTCAAATACCAACACAGTCATCCATTGTGGACAGGGTTCAGTGGCGCTTCCAGATGAAGACAGATTGAGAAGAAGAATGAGGCCAACCATTTCTGACAAAAACTGACCACTAAAAATCTTATGAATAACACTGTACCACTGCCTGATATATTACTGTAAAGCTTTATAAATAGCTGTTAAACACAGTCTGATATAGTGCCCAAAGATGAGCCCTTCAGGTTGGAAGGCACTTAAAATACTACTGGAGAAGATCTGCCTTCCCAAAGTAAAGTCAACCTGGATGGAGAAAAGCTTCATTTGCTGGTGGGCTGTGACTCAAAATGGGAAGAAACAGCTAAAAATATTCATTAATAATTGGAATGTGGAATGTACAAAGTATGAACCTAGGAAAAGTGAAAGTTGTTAAAAAATGAAAAGGAATGGATGAAGATTGATATCCCTAGCATTAGTGAACAGAAATGGACTGGTATTGGCCATTTTGAATCAGACAATTATATGATTTACTATTCTGGGAATGACAAATTGAAGAGGAATGACATTGCATTCATCATCAAAAAGAACATCTGAAGATCTATCCTGAAGTACAGTGATGACAGTGATAGGAAATACCCAGAAGCCTATAAAGAAGACCAGGTAATACTACTATTGTTCAAATTTATATACCAACCACTAAAGCCAAAGATGAAGAAACTGAATATTTTTACCAACTTCTGCAGCCTGAAATTGTTCAAATATGCAATCAAGATGTATTGATAATTATTGGAGATTGGAATGAGAAAGTTGGAAACAAAGAAGAATCATCAGTAGCTGGAAAATATGGCCTTGGTGGAAAAAATGATGCTGGATATCACATGATCAAATGTTGCATGGCCAATGACTTATTCATTGTAAATACCATTTTTCAGCAATATAAACAACAACTACACATGTGCACCTTGCCAGATGGAATACACAGAAATCAATTGACTACATCCCTAGAAAGAGGCAATGGAGAAGAAGCTCTACATCATCAGTCAAAACAAGGCCAGGTGCTGATACTGGAATAGACCATCATTTACTCATATGCTCAAGTTGAGTTAAAGAAAACTAAAATAAGTCTATGAGAACCAAAACACAACCTTGATATACTTCACCTGAATTTAGAGACCATCTGAAGAATTTGATGCATTGAAACACCAATGATCAAAACCAGACAAGTTATGAGATGACACCAAGAGCATCACACATGGAGAAAACAAAAGGTCATTAAAAAGAGAAGAAAGGAAGAAAAGACCAAAATGACTGTCAGAGAGACTCTGAAACTTGCCTTTGAATGGACAGTAGCTGAAGTAAATGGAAGGAATGCTGAAATAAAACAACTGAACAGAAGATTTCAAAGGGCAGCTCATGAAGACAAAGTAAAGCATGTAATGAAATGTGCAAAGACCTGGAGTTAGAAAACCAAAAGGGAAGAAGAATACATTCAGCATTTGTGAAGCTAAAAGAACTGAAAAAATGTAAGCCTCTAGTGGCAATACTGAAGGATTCTATGGGTAAAATACTGAATGATGCAGGAAGCATCAAAAGAAGATGTAAGGGGTACATAGAGTCACTGTATTAAAAAGAAATGGTTGACATCCGACTGTTTCAGGAGGTAGCTTATGATCAAGAACCAATGGTACTGAAGGAAGAAATCAAGGCTGCACTGAAGGAATTGGTGAAAAACAAGGCTCCAGGAATTGATGGAATATTCATTGAGATGTTTCAACAAATGTATGCAGTCCTGGAAGTGCTGACTTATTAAGCTAAGAAATTTAGAAGACAGCTACTTGGCCAACTGACAGGAAGAGATCAATATTTTTGCTCATTCCAAAGAAAGGTGATCCAATAGAATATGGAAATTATTGAGCAGTATCATTAGTATCACACACAAGTAAAATCTTGCTGAAGATAATTCAAAAAAAGTTGCAGCAGTATATTGACAGAAACTCCCAGAAATGAAAACTGGATTCAGAAGAGGATATAGAATGAGAGATATCATTGCTGATGTTAGATGTACCTTAGCTGAAGGCAAAGAATATGAGAAAGATGTCTACCTGTGTTTTACTGACTATGCAAAGGCATTTGACTCTGGGAATCATAACAAATTATGGGTAACATTGTGAAGAATGGAAATTCCCAAGCACCAAATTGTTCTCTTGAGACACCTGTACACAGAACAAGAGTCTGTCATTCAAACAGAACAAAGGGATACTGCATGGTTTAAAATCAGGAAAAGCATACATTAGGGTTGTATCCTTTTAGTATACTTATTGAATCTGTGTGCTGAACAAATAATTCAAGAATATGAAGAAGAACGTGCATTAGGATTGGAGGATGACTCATTAACAACCTGCAATATGCAAATGACATAACCTTGCTTGCTATAAGTGAAGATGACTTGAAATACGTATGATGAAGATCAAAGACTACAGCCTTCAGGCTAGATTACATCTCAACATAAGAAAAACAAAAACCCTCATAAGTGGCCAATAGCAAAGAAACACTGTTTGGTACATTACTGCGCAACTTTAGGAATAGTCCGTTTAGGCTAAAAGGCTCGCAAAATAGGATTGGGAAAGAGCTGCAACATCTGAGTAAACCCAGCCTCACTCATGGA
>NW_006921687.1:3509630-3540659 GCF_000298275.1 Orycteropus afer afer
AAAGACAGGGAGGCCTTCAACGAGATGGATTGATACGGTGGCTGCGATGATGGGATTAAGTATAGCAGGGATTGTGGGGCTGGCGTGGGATCGGGCAGTGTTTCGTTCTGCTGTGCATGGGGTCGCTATGAGTCGGAAACGACTCGACGGCACTTAACAACAACAACAACAACAAAGTGGCCAATAACCAACATCATGATAAACAAAGGAAGACTGACCTCAGGGATTTCATTTTACTTGCATCTACAGTCAACAACCATGGAAACAGCAGTCAGGAAATCAGACATCATATTGAACTGTGCAAATCTGCTGCAAAATACCTCTTTAAAGTAGTAAGAAACAAACATGTAACTTTGAAGATTAGGGTGCACCTGACCCAAGCCATGATATTTTCAATTGCTTCATATGCATTTGAAAGCTGAACCATGAATAAGGAAGACCAAAGAAGAGTTGATGCCTTTGAATTGTGGTGGTGGTGAAGAATAATGAAAATGCCATGGACTGTCAGATGGAACAAACGTGCCCTGGAAGAAGTGCAGCCAGAATGCTCCTTGGAAGTGAGAATGGCCAGACTTCATCTCACATATTTTGTTCATGTTGTCAGAAGGGACCAGTTCCCGGAGAAGGATATCATGCTTGGTGAATTAGAGGGTCAGTGAAGAAGAGAAAGACCTTCAATGAGATGGACTGATACAGAGGCTACAATGATGGGCTCACATGTAGCAAGGATTGTGAGTATGGTGCAGCATTGCATTCTGTTGTACACAGGGTTGCTATGAGTGAGAGCTGACTCAGCAACACCTAACAACAACAGTTCTATATAAATTTCAGCACTGGATTTTCCATTTCCACAAAGAAGACTATTGCACGTTTGATGGCTATTGATGAGTGGGTACACACACACATAGTGACTATTGCACGTTTGATGGCTATTGATGAGTGGGTACACACACACTATGTGTGTGTGTGTGTGTACACACACTATGTGTGTGTGTGTGTGTATACACACACACACACACACACATATATATATAAACACATACATACATATACATTGTTGTTATCAGGTCCCATCGCATCGTCTCTGACTCATAGTGACCTCATGTACAGTAGAAACACTGTCCAGTTCTGTGCCAGCCCCAGGATCTTTGCTATACCTGTACCCATCATTGCAGCCATTGTGTCACTCTATCTCGTGTTTTGTCCCACCACTTTGCCAAGCATGATATCCTTCTCCAGGAAATGGTCCCTTAGTCTCATGACTAAGATTTTCTTCATTGTTTCTGAGTTCTGCCATTTACTATCCACTGTAGGTCTCCAAAAGGAGCTCTGGTGGCATAGTGCCTAAGGCATTTGACTGCTAATCTGAAAACTGGCAGTTCAAACCCACCATCCACTCCATGGAAGGAAGACTTGGTAATCTACTTCCATAAAGATTTACTGTCTCAAAAACCCAAAGGGGGTCACTATGATTTAGATTGGACTCTATGGAAGTGAGTTTGTTTTTTGATTTTGGTGGGTATCTGAAGGAGCTCTGGTTGTGCAGTGCCTAAGGCATTTGACTGCTAACCAGAAAGCTGGTGGTTCAAACCCACCAGGCAATTCATGAAAAGAAGATGGTGAAATCTACTTCCCTAATGATTTACTGCCTCAGAAACCCAATGGAGGTCTCTATGAATCAGAATTGACTCAATGGCAGTGGGTTTGGTTTGGTTTATTTTGGTTTGATGGGTATCTGAGAGAAAATAAATCTCTGTGTTGGATCCAATGCTGGGGAGAGGAGATAGAAAATTATTTAATCAAATTCAAGGCCTGGGTGGGACAACAGAACAGAGCAGCAGCCAAGGATCCAGGTAAGGGGAGGGACCAAGGCCCCACCCCCACCAAGCAGGAAAGCGGGGGAAAGTGAAGCCAGAGGGGATGACAGATCAGAGCAGCAGTCAGGGATCCAGGTAAGGGGAGAGACACAGGCCCCACCACCAACAGCCAGGAAAGTGGGGGAAAGAGAAGCCAAGAGGAGGGGAGAGCAGAGCAGCACTAGGGATACAGGTAAGAGGAGGGTGGAGAGGTTTCAAACAGCTAAGCAAGGCAAACCTGTCTGTCAGTTTGTCGTACTATTGTGGCTTGCATGTTTCTGTGAGGCTTGAGGCTATGCCACCAGTGTTTCAAGTGCTGGTGGGGTTGGACTTGGTGCACAGGTTTCAATGCAGCTTACAGACTGAGAGAGCTAGGAAGAAGGAAGAAGCCATCCACTTCTCAGAGAATTGTCAGGGAAAACCTTATGAACAGAGAAACACTGTCTGATACATTACTGTGTAACTTTACCAATGGCCCAGAAACATTATCTGATACAGCACAGGAGGATGAGCCTCTTAGGTCAGAAGGCTTTCAAAATAGGACTAGGAAAGAGGTGCATCATCAGAGTAAGACCAACTTTACTGATATAGATAAAGTAAACCTTTCAAGACCTCCATTTACTGATGTGGCATGAATCAAATTGAGGAGAAACAATTGCAAACATCCATTAATAATAGAAACATGGAATGTGTGAAGTATGAATCTAGGAAAATTGGAAGTTATAAAAATGAAGTGGAACGCATAAAGATTGATATCCTGGGCATTAGTGAGCTGAAATGAACTGGTTTTGGACATTTTGAATCTGACAACCATATGATCTACTCTGCTTGGAATGACAGTTTGAAGAGGAATCACATGGTATTCATCATCACAAAGTATGTTTCAAGATCTGTCCTGAAGTACAATGCTGTCAATGATATGATAACATCCATACACCTACTAGGTAGACCAGTTAACAGGACAATTATTCAAATTTATGTTGTTGTTGTTATGTGCCGTCGAGTCATACCTGACTTATAGCGACCCCTCCTTGGGTTTCCGAGGCAGTATCACTACGGAAGTAGGATTGCCCAACCTTCCTTCCGAGGAGTGGCTGGTGGGTACCAACCACCAAAGCCGAAGATGAGGAAATTGAAGATTTTTTTCAACTTCTGCAGTCTGAAATTGACAAAATGTACAATCAAGATGTGCTAATTATCACTGGTGACTGGAAAGCAAAAGTTAAAAACAAAGAAGAATCACTAGTCATTGGAAAATTTGGCCTTGGTGACAGATATAATGCTGGAGATCGCATGATAGAATTTTGCAAAACCAATGACTTATTCATTGCAAATACATTTTTTCAACAACACAAACAGTGGCTATACATGTGGACTTTGCCAGATGGAATACACAGGAATCAGATTGACTATATTTGTGGCAAGAGGCGATGGAAAAGCTCAATATCTTCAGCCAAAACCAGGCCAGGAACTGATTGTAGAACACACCAACTACTCATACACAAGGTCAAGTTGAAGTTGAAGACAATTAAAACAAGTCCATGAGAGCCAAAATATGATCTTGAATATATCCTGCCTGAATTTAGAGACCATCTAAAGAATAGATTTGATGCATTGAACACCAATGACTGAAAACCAGAAGAATTGTGGGATGACATCAAGAATATCAACCATGAAGAAAGCAAGAGGTCATTAAAAAGACAAGAAAAGAAGAAAAGAACAAAATGGATGACAGAAGAACCTCTGAAATTGCCCTTGAGCAGAGAGTAGTTAAAGCAAATGGAAGAAATGACAAGATGAAAGAGCTGAACAGAAGATTTCAAAGAGCAGCTCAAGCAGACAAAATCAATTACTATAATGAAATGTGCAAAGACCTGGAGTTAGAAAACCAAAAGGGAAGAACACGGTTAGCATTTCTCAAGCTGAAAGAACTGAGTAAAAAAATTAAACCTCTAGTTGCAATATTGAAAGATTCTATGGGCAAAATATTGAATGAAGCAGGAAGTATCAAAAGAAGATGGAAGAAATACACAGAGTCACTGTACCAAAAAGAATAGGTTGATGTTCATCCATTTCAGGAGGTGGCATATGATCAAGAACCGACAGTACTGAAGGAAAAAGTTGAAGCTGCACTGAAGGAATTGGCAAAGAACAAGGCTCCAGGAATTGACAGAATACTCACTGAGATGTTTCAACAAACACTGGAGGTGCTCACTCGGTTATGCCAAGAGATTTGGAAGACAGCTATATGGCCAACTGACTGGAAGAGATCCATATTTGTGCCCATTCCAAAGAACTTGATCCCACGGAATGTGGAAATTATCAAACAATATCATTAATATTGCATGCAAGTAAAATTTTATTGAAGATAATTCAAAAACAGTTGTAGCAGTATATTGACAGAGAACTTCCAGGGGTTCAAACTAGATTCAGAAGAGGATGTGGAACAATGGATATCATTGCTGAAGTTGGATGGATCTTGGCTCAAAGCAAAAAACACCTGGAAGATGTTTACTTGTGTTTTATTGACTATGCCAAAGCATTTGATTGTGGATCCAAATTCTGGATAACACTGAGAAGAATGGGAATTCCAGAACACTTAATTGTACTCTTGAGGAACTGGTACATAGACCAGGAGGCTGTGGTGTGATCAGAACAAGGGAACACTGCATGGTTTAAAATCAAGAAGGGAATGCATCAGGGTTGTATCCTTTCACCATACTTGTTCAATCTATATACTGAGAAAATAGCCTGAGAAGCTGGACTATATGAAGAAGAATGTATGTGGAAGAATGTGGCATCAGGATTGGAGGAAGGCTCATTAACAACCTGCAATACACTGACGACACAACTTTGCTTGCTGAAAGTGAGGATGATTTGAAGCACTTACTGATGAAGATTGAAGAATACAGTCTTCAGTATGGATTACATCTCAATATAAAAAGAAAAAAAAAAATCCTCACAACTGGACCTATAGACAGCATCATGATAAATGAAGAAAATGTTGAAGTTGTCAAAGAGTTCACATTGCTTGGACTAAGGTGCGCCTGACACAAGCCATGACATTTTCAATCATCTCTTATGCATGTAAGAGCTGGACAATGAATAAATAAGACCAAAGAAGAATTGAATCTTTTGAGATGTGTTGCTGGTAAAGAATGCTGAAAGCACTATGGACTGCTAAAAGAACTAACAGATGTGTCCTGGAGGAAGTGCAGGCAGAATGCTCCTTGTAAGCGAGAATTGTCAGACTTTGTCTCACTACTTTGGTCTTGTTTTCAGAAGGGATCATTCCCTGGAGAAGGATGTCATGATTGGTAAGGTGGAGGGTCAATGAAAGAGGGGAAGGCCCTGAACAAGATGGATTTGACACAGTGGCTGTGGCTATGGGCTTAAGTATAGCAGGGATTGCAGAGCTGGTGCGGGACTGGGCGTTGTTTCGTTCTGCTGTTCATAGGGTCACTATGAGTTGGAGACAACTGGACAGCAGCTAACAATAACAACAGGTCCTGGTTTACTAATGGGCAAGTCCACTTTATCTTCTTTGGTTATGTATAAGGGTTTGGCCCTTGGTCTTGCTTCCTCTTTTCAGATGGCCAGAATATTTTATTGCATTGGAGAATGTCAAAATGTAGCTTTCTTATTCCTTTCACCTTGATCAGTGTGTGGCAAGCTGCTTAGGACTTGTTCCTCTAGAGAAGACAGAAAATATTCTCTCTTTTTTCTTAGCATGGAACATGGTAAGATGCCAAGAGAAGAATCTGAGCTTAAAAGAGAGAAAAGAGGCTCCTTCAGCCTATAATTGGGCAATGTACTCTAGCACAGGTATGTTGTTTAGGTCCTCAGGGAAGTAGAGTTAGAAGTACAAAAGATTTATTGGGAGTTTTCTGGTAGCAGATAAAGAGAGGAGGAGACAGGATTGGTGGAGGAAACATTTGGAGTTTGATGCCAATCTGATACCTGTGAAAGGAGAAGAGGAAGGGTCAAGGATCGAGTTGTAAAATCTTGACTGTGGGGTAGCTTTGGGAAGTCTCAGTCAGCTCAAGAGGAGATCTGACTCAAATTTGTCCATAGAAGAGTCCTTCACTTGGGCAAAATTAGCCATGCCCTAATGCATCACTGCTCATTTATTTGCTGGAGGTTTCCCAGAAAAAGAGTGATCTTGCCCCAAATGCTACAGCAGATCCTGAGGCACTACATTTAGTGGGAGGATAATAGTAGAGGCAACATAAAAGAGACAACATAAAACACACCTAGTAAAGTAATAATGGTGTCACTGTGACAGGCAACTTAGTATGAAGTGTCAGAACCCAAATAAAGGGAAGAAGGGGTTCATGCCTGAGGATGGCTCAGTATGGGGCATCAGAACTCAAGCAAGGTAAGAAGGGAATCCATGCAGAGACAGCTTGGGGTAGAGTCTTGAAGCTTGTGGCTTTATAAGGGCATCTCCTCAGAGGTTAAGTTTCTTAGAACATCAGAGAATGAACAGAGGGAGGACATCTTTGCAGCCTGGGATAGGGTAGTGGGGGTTCAACTGGGTAAGGAGGGCACCCATCTATGAGAGTAGCTGAGTGCAGGTTGTCAGAGCCCAAGCACGATGGGGAAACGAAGCAGTGATGCTTAAAGAAATGACCAGTTCTGGAACTGAGGCAAGAAAATGATAAAAGAGCCCAAAGTATTTTTTTGTGTGTGCCAAACAGCAAGGAAGTCCTACAAGAATTATAAGCTATATCAAAATAACAGAGAAACTAGATGGAATAAACTCTCTTGAGCCAAACTGAGGATTAGTAGTAGAATCAAAATACAAAATGATAGTAATGGTTTATAACATATGCAATAACCATGAGGACATACATTTATGAGGAAATAAACAGAAAAAATAAAAATTTCATCAGTAACAGTAATGTACTTAGTTTCAAATTAGTTCCTAACAAAATACCTTCCTAAGTTCTAAGGAAAAAGAGTAACTTTACATTGGAGAACCTGGTAGACACCTCCTTATTCAAGTGACCATTGCAAATATCATCATTAGTCGGACAGATTTAAATCATACACGCCTGACAGAATGCAAGGAACTGGAATTTATGATTATAAAAGATACAGTGGGTACAATTAGAGACATTTATATGTAGTCTGATGATTACAGTGTAATAATATAGCAAATTAATTGCCTGATTCTGATGGCTTTATAATAATATAAGAGAATGTTCTTGTTTGTTGGAAATATTCACAAGAGCATTATATTGGCAATTTGTTCTTAAATGGTTCCGGAAAAAAAATAATGTTATTTATACTGTACTAGTGTCTTTTCTGTAAGAATGTGAATACTTCAAAATAAGAGTATTGAAATATGTTTCAAAATTAAATTAAAATAGAACAAAAATGTAGTGAATTTCCCTGTGGTTATCATCCACTGATGGTGAAAATTACATAAACTATGGGAATATAGGCAGTTCTTGGGTTATGAACAAGATCCGTTCCTAAGTGTGTCTTAAATTGAATTTGTAAAGTCGAAAAAGGTACATACTGTTCTTCTTTAGCCTTACTTTAGTGAAAGAAAAAGCTCAGTCTTTTCAATGATTTAAAAGCTACATGTGCAACAAGTGAAGGTGATTGTAATGAACAATTGATTGTAATGAAAAATTTGTTGTGGGTAGGAGATTGGTTCAATCATTTAAATGTGAGGGCAAATTTATATAACATTAACTTACTGCAGTTGGCTGGACCTGACTCATAGTGACCCCTCCTTGGATTTCCAAGGCAATATCTCTAGGGAAGTAGATTGCCCAGTCTTCCTTCAGAGGAGGGGCTGGTGGAGTTGAACCACCAGCCTTCTGGTTAGCAGGCAAGTGCCTGAGGCACTACTCATTAAAATGCAAGGACAAGTTGAACATAGGTTGGACATTTATAACCTGGGCATGGAGCTCTGGTAGTGTAGTGCCTAAGGCACTAGACTGCTAACCAGAAGGCTGGCAGCTCAAATTCACCAGCCACTCCTTGGAAGGAAGGTTGGGCAATCTACTTCTGTAGTGATACTGCCTCAGAAACCCAAGGAGGGGTTGCTATGAGTTGGGTCCAACTCCACAGCACATAACAGCAACAACAACAACCTGGGCATATACTGCACAGAAAAATTTTTCATTAGTAAATATTTATTTTAATTCTATGACATTTAATTTTAGTACACACTTTAATATAAATTTTATTTTATCACTTAACCAGATTCACCCATTGTGCGTCTTGGCACATTTGCTTTGTATATCTACATCTGTATATACAACTCTATCTACTATATCTAGTGGATTTATTTTCTGTACTATTTGAGAGCAAAGTGGATAGATTATGCCATTACCAACTAAATAATTCAATACATGTTTCTTGAGGAAGAATGATTTTCTCTTACATTGCAAAACCAAAAGCCAAACTGCCATAGAGTTGATTCTGACTCATAGTGACCTCATTGAGTTTCCAAGGCTGTAAATCTTTACATAAGCAGACTGCCTCATCTTTCTTCCATGGAGTGGCTGGTGGGCCACTAACAGTTTGGTTAGTAGCCAAATGCCTTAGCACTTACACCACCAGAGTTCCTTATCTTACATGACTATATTACATTTCCAAAGTTTGGAAATTTAAATTTATATAATATTATTTACTTAATCGTCCATAATCAAATTTCATCAGTTGTTTATGGGAATTTTTCTTGAATACAAGATCTAATCAAAATCATGCATTGCATTTACCTGTTATGGTTTTTTCAGTATTCCTTAATCTGGAACACTTCTTTGGCCTTTATTTATATATCTTGACCTTGGTGTTTTTGAAGAGTACAGGCCAGTTGTTTTGTAAAATATCCCTCAGTTTTAATTTGCTTGATGTTTCCACATGATTTGATTCAGATCAGGCACTTTTGGATAGAAATATCAAAGAAGTGACATCATGTCAGTCTCAGTGCATCACATTAAACACTGCAGACTTTCTTTCAGTTAATATTCGTGTTGTTAACTTTGGCTCGTTTATGGTGGTATATACACTAGGTCTCTCCATGCTAAAGTAACTGATTTTCTATGCTTAATTAATCAATACCTTGTGGGGAAATACTTGGAGAATATAAAACTTCAACATAATACCTTTAGCATCCATTAATGATTTTCCTGAAGTACAGTGCTCTCAGTGACAGAGAAATATCCATATACCCACAAAGAAGATCCATTAATATGACTATTATGCAAATTTATCTATCAACCATGAATACCAAAGATGAAGAAATTGAAGATTTTTACCACTTTCTGTAGTCTGAAATTGATCAAACATGCAATCAAAATGCACTGACAGTTACTGTTGGTTAGAATGCGAATGTTGGAAACAGAGGAGGACGATTGGGAGTTGTGGTTTTGGTGATGGAGAGAACTTCAGAGATCCCATGATAGAATTTTGCAAGACCAATGACTTGTTTATCACAAATACCATTTTCCAACAACATAAATACTAAATATACACAAAGATCTTACAAGATGGAATACACAGGAATCAAATCAACTATATATGGGAGAGCAATGATGAAGAAGCTCAACAACATTAGTCAGAACAAGGCAGAGGGTAACTTCAGAACAAACTTTCAATTCCTCATATTCAAGTTCAAGTTGAAGCTGAAGAGAATTAAAACAAAACAAAACAAAACTCAAAAAAGCTCATTGCTGTTGAGTCATTTCCAACTCATAGCGACCCCCTGTGGGTTTCTGAGGCAGTGAATCTTTATGGAAGATTGCCCAGTCATCCTTCCACAGAGCAGCTGGGAGGTTTGAACCACCAACATCTGGTTAGCAGACAAATGCCATAGGCACTCTGCCCCCAGGGCACCTTGGCACAAAGAAAGGAAAGAGGTAAATAAAACTATACATTGACAAGTTTTATATTTGATGTCAAGTAATGCAACTGCAAATCTAAATAGATTGTGATGAGTTAAGGAGATATATATATATATCACAAGTTATAGAACAACCACTCTTAAAAAAGAGTAATGTAATAAAATAAACTAAGAACATCTTTTAAGAGGGAGGTAGCCATGACTTACAAAGAGTTAGGACAAAAATGCCAATAGAAGAATTAAAATGGAATATTAAAAAATATTTGATTCACCAAGAAGAAGAAAAGGAAAAAATGCTGAGCAAAAGCCAGACACAAAATAAATCACACTGTATCCCTGCATTTAAATTAAATATTAAAATAGAAAATACTAATCTATTATGAGAAAAAGAATCATGAAAGTCATTGCTTCTTTCAGGAGTAGATGAAATCTTGCTTTCTTAATATTTGGAAGAAAAGGAGGCATATATCTATAGAGAAATTCTAGGGTTGTGGCAGGGAAAGTACAAGATGAACTTAGGACATCTTCTCGTAGCAGAAAGTAAGAAAGTGATACTGAGACTGACTTACAAAAAAAAAAAAACAGATGAGTCATTTGAAAGAGAGTCTTATAGATATAAGAACAGGTGGTCACTGTATGGCTTAAAATCAGGAAGGGAGTGTGTCAGGGTTGTATCCTTTCACGACACTTATTCAATCTATATGCTGAACAAATAATCTGAGAAGCTGGACTATATGAAGAAGAACATGGCATCAAGATTGGAGGAAGAATCATTAACAGCTTTCGATATGCTGATGACACAACTTTGCTTGCTGAAAGGGAGGATGACTTGAAGCACTTACTGATGAAGATTGAAGGATACCATCTGCAGTATGGATTACATCTCAATATAAAGAACACAAAAATCTTCACAACTGGACCTACTAGCAGCATCATGATAAATGGAGAAAAGATTGAAGTTGTCAAAGACTTCACATTGCTTGGTTCTACAATCTACGCCAATGGAAGCAGCAGTCAGAACATCAGATGATGTAGAGCACTGGGCAAGTTGGCTGCAAAGGACCTCTTTCAAACGTTAAGGAATGAAGATGACTTTTTGAGGACTAAGGTGCATCTAACACAAGCCATGATATTTTCAATTGCTTCGTGTGCATGTGAGAGCTGGACGATGAATAAGCAAGACTGAAGAAGAGTTGATGTTTTTGAGTTGTGGTGCTGGCGAAGAATGCTGAAGGTACCATGGACTGCCACAAGAACTAACAGATCTGTCCTGGAGGAAGTGCAGCCAAAATGCTCCTTGGAAGTGAGAATGGCCAGACTTCGTCTCACCTACTTTGGTCATGTTATCAGGAGGGACCATTCCCTGGAGAAAGATGTCATGCTTGCTAAGTTGGAGGGTCGACAAAAGAGGGGATGACTCTCAACGAAATGGATTAACATAGTGGCTGTGATGATAGGCTCAAGTATAGCAAGGATAATGGAGCTGGTGCAAGACCGGATGGTGTTCTGTTCTGCTGTGCATAGTGTTGCTACGAGTCGGACAGGACTCGATGGCACCTAACCACAACAACCCATTACTTTGAGACAAACAATAGGCAGGTGAAGAGGTGAACATTTACACTAGATAGGATACACTTCTTAGAACAATCAACCATGGGAGATCTGTTGGGCAGTATTTGCACAGGGAGATAGTTCAGAAGTCAGGAATGCAAAGGACAGAAGGACACAGGGAAAAGGTAACCACACCAAGGAAGTGGGAAGAAAGCTGTTACATTATGGGGAGTGCAATCAATATCATGGAACAAAATGTGCATGAACGTTTGTATGGAAAATGAACTTGCATTACCCAAACTTAACTTTGGGTAAACTTTCACTCATATCACACACACACACATACACACAAAAAAAAATCCATAGGTTTTTTTAAAATGAGGTATAGTCTACATACAGAAAATAGAAATCATACTTGTAGTGTTCAATACGTTTCACAAACGAATACCTCTGTACTATCAGCACAAAGATCAGGAAGCAAAAGCTTACTAGCATTTCAGAAGCCCTGTCATTCTCCATTCCAGTATTTCTCCTCTGCCAAAGGTAATCACTCCCCTGACTTCTCACTATGTAGCTTTGTTTCACCTGCTTTTTAACTTTATGTAAATAAAATTGTACAGCATGTGTTCCTGTTTTTGTCTTCTTTCACTCTATGTGCCCAGAGTTATTTTGATCTCTAATATTTCTGGTTCCAGTGGTGCCTTTATGCATCCATATTCTTTTTTTTTTTTTTTTCTGTCACATTTTTTCTTTCTCCTCTGACTTCCTTCTGCCTCCTCCAAGAGGTACTGATTTGTCTCATTTTCTTCATTGTCAAATTTCATGAAAAAGAGTCTTTCTCATTATAGTGGACTACTCATTGAAAGGTTAGAAGTTCAAATCCATGCAGCAGCATTTCAAAGACTTAGTGATCTGCTTCAAAAAGTCACAGCCTTCCAGAGGTATTTATTTGATAGAAACTAGTGGAACCCAAAGACTGCGCCCCTTAGACAACCTTCAAACCTGAAAGTGAATCCACCCCTTGGTATCACGTTGCAGCCAAATAATAGGCCTATAAAGTGAATAAATAACACTAGGGAGAATGTACTCCTCAGTACAACCATATGAGCATTTGCCCACAAACCTAAGAAGGCAGGAAGGGGCAGGAAAGAAGGACAAATGGAAATAGGGAACCCAGAGAGGAAGAAGGAAGAGTGCAGTTGCATTAAGGGGATTGCAGCCAATATCATGAACAAAATGTGTATAAATTGTTGAATAGAAAACTAATTTTCTCTGTAAACTTTCATCCAAACTGTATTAATAATATTTTTTTTCAAAGGTCACCATTTTGAAAACTCTATGGAGTTGATCTACTCTGCAAACATGAGGTCGCCATGAGTTGAAATCAACTTGATGCCAATTAACAACAGCAATTTGCTATTTAACCATCTGAAAACTACTTTTTATCACCAGTACTTAATTCTGAAAATCATTTTGCTAAGTTTGCTAGTGTGATTCCATTTGTTAAATCAAAAGGCCAGTTGATTTATCTATGGCATTTGACACTATGGACATCCTTAAGCTTTTGAAAATTCTATCTGAATGAAAAGCATTTTCTCCTCATTTTCCTTCTTACTCTGCCACACTTGCAGTTTTCTTTGTATACTTATATTTTGTAAGTTGGTGTTCCAAAGTGTTTCCTTTTTAATCTTTACACTTTTCATTTTGTTGCCTCATCATGTGTAATCTCATCCATGCTATTGCCTTTGTGCTGCTGCTGTTGTTGTTAGGTGCCATCAAGTCAGCTCTAACTCACAGCAACCCTATGTAAAACAGAATGAAACACTGCCCAATCATGCGACATCATCACAATCCTATACCTGAACCTATCATTGTAGCCACTATGTCATTGAAGGTCATCTTCTTCTTCATTAACCCTCCACTTTACCAAGCATGATATCCTTCTTCAGGGAAGGGTCCCTTCTGACAATGTGACCAAAGTAGGGGCCGACTCGACGGCACATAACAACAACAACAACAACAGGTGAGATGACTCTAGTCATTCTCCCTTCCAAGGAGCACTGCAACTGCACTTCCTCCAGGACAAATTTGTTCATTTTCTGGCAGTCCATGGTATTTTCAGTATTCTTCACCAACACCACAACTCAAAAGAATCAACTCTTCTTAAATCTTCTTTATACATTGTCCAGCTTTCACATGCATATGAAGTGATTGAAAATACCATGGCTTGGGTTAGGTGTACCTTAGTCTTCAAAGACACATCTTTGCTCTTCAGCACTTTAAAGAGGTCCTTTGCAGCAGATTTGCCCAGTGCCAATATGATGTCTGATTTTTTGAGTGCTGCTTCCATTGGCGTTGATTGTGAATCCAAGTAATATGAAATCTTTGATGATTTCAATCTTTTCTCCATTTTTTTGTGATGCTGCTTATTGGTCCAGTTGTGAGGATTTTAATTTTCTTTCTGTTGAGGTGCAGTCCATACTGCAGACTGTATTCTTCAATCTGCATCAGTAAGTGCTTCAAGTAATCTTCACTTTCAGCAAGCAGGATTGTGTTGTCTGCATACTGCAGGTTGTTAACGAGTCTTTCTCCAATCCTGATGCCATGTTCTTCTTCATACAGTTCAGCTCTCAGATTATTTGTCAGCATACAGATTGAATAAATATGGTGAAAGGATATAACCCTGATGCACACCCTTCCTGATTTATAATGAAATGTGCAAAGACTTGAAGTTAGAAAAACAAAAAAGGAAGAACACTCTTGGCATTTCTCAAGCTGAAAGGACTGAAAAAAAAAGTTCAGGTCTCGAGTAGCAATATTGAAAGATTCTATGGACAAAATACTGAACAATGTAGGAAACATCAAAAGATGATGGGAAGAAATATACAGTATCACTGCACAAAAAAGAATCAGTTGATCTTCATCTATTTTAGGAGGTGGCATATGACCAATCATATTGAAGGAAGAACTCAAAGCTGCACTGAAGGAATTGGTGAAAAACATAGCTCCAGGAATTGATGGAATGCCCAGTGAGATATTTCAACAAACAGATGTGATGCTGGAGGTACTTTCTCATCAATGTCAAGAAATTTGAAAGACAACTACCTGGCCAACTGACTGAAAGTATCCATATTTGTACCCATTCCAAAGAAAGGTGAAGCAAGAGAATGTGGAAATCATTGAATAATTTCATTAATATCACACACAAGTAAAATTTTGCTGAAGATAATTCAAAAATGGTTGCAGCAGTAAATTGACAGAGAACTTCCAGAAATGCAAGTTGGATTCAGAAGAAAATGTGGAACAAGGGATATTGCTGATAACAGATAGATCTTGGCTGAAAGCAAAGAATACCAGAAAGATGTTTATTTGTGTTTTATTGACTATGCAAATGCTTTTGATAGTGTGGATCATAACAAATTATGGATAACATTGAGAAGAATGGGAATTCCAGTACGCCTAATTGTGCCCACGAGGAACCTGTAAATAGACCAGGAGGCTGTCATGTGTGCTGTAGGCATCCCATTTTATATGTAGCAGATAATACAACTTTGTCTCAATAAAGATGAAATATACAGAGAAATGTAGCCTCTTTAATTTGATACTAATCTGCTTTTTCTTGCAAATCTCAACCAACTAAAAGGAAACAAATATAACACTGAGAGTATCTTCTTTCTTTTGGTTCTTACCTTAAATTGACATTCTGGTATATATGGAGGTGTGATACTACTCAAAGTTGTGTCTGGAAGAATGGAACCCTCTGGCCTACTGCTGATTTTTTTTTTTTTTTTTAACTAACCAGAACAGTTTAATAAGACACTTCAAACTCACACTACAAAGAAACCACATGAAGAAATGAGTTTACTGGGCAGCTATAGAAGGTGCAAACTGGATGAACGTGACAGCGCATAGTCATCATTACCACAATACTATCCTGAAACATGCCGTCCTAACTGGATGAGCTACATAATTGGCCCCTGTTTCCACCCTTCCCATCTCACATCGGCCCTACTGCAATACTTTGGGGAGAGATCCTGAGCTTTTCATATTCCATTAATTTATTTTTGCATTACTCTTTTGATGAATAAAATATAATGACATGCTTCTCTCTCTTAGTCCCCTAAAAGTGTGTGTGTGTGTCGATCAGATTGGGAGAGTGGACTTGGGTTGTTAAAGTACAAGTCATTTCACCTGTAATTCTTTGCCTCTTGCTGTAGTTTGATTATTGTCTCGCTTTCTGCTTAATTTGAACAGGAAGTTTTTATTCTTTCTGAGAAGCTGGAGTGTGAGACTACAGAATGTTGGGGAAAGGCTGGCAGAGCAGAGACAGGAAGAATGGCGTCTCTAGAAGCTCTAGCTCTGGGTTTCAGGCACTTCCTACCGCTGATTTTTAAGTGTACACTAGCTAACATTTTCTATTTTTCAAAGTAATTTCCTTTATTTGCCTGGTAGAGGCTGGCTTTGTTTGCCTATGATGCCACTGTTGGCAGTTGGCATTCTGTTGTCTCATCCAGTGGTCCCAGACTGTCAAAACCAGAGGAATGTTAGGTAATTCATAGGTAGCACTGTGGATTTGTTTGGACCCTATGAGAAGACAAATCCACTGTATAGGGGGCATCACACCACCATAGGGCTGCTCAGATTATTTAAGAGGGTAGAGCAGCAAGATCAGAAGATCAAGTTAACACCTCTAAACTTTTCTTATGTGGAAAGAAAATTAAGATTATGGTTAACAGGCTATCAAGGGGTTCAAAGTGGTGAGATTATGTGCAATGAGGTGAACCTCTCATAGAGTACTATTTGGGCAGAAGGCACAACTGAAGGCAGGGCAGATACTAAAGGGTCTGCAAGTACTGAGATCTGTAGGGATGTGAATCACCAAAGGGAACATGCCATTGTGTACCAGGACTACTGGCAGAACCAACAGAATGCTCCATGATTGCAAAAGGAGCAAGGGGGCAGTGTCCTCAGATGTCTTCTAACTTCACAAGGATGAAGGAGAATCCAGAACAACATCAACACCCCAAGGCTGATTCCTATGAGGCAGAGGTCAGACATGCTGCTACCCTCAAACCTTTTTATCAATTTTGACACCAACCATCCTTCCCATAGCACTCTCTTATCTGCTAAGTTTGATAATTTGTTGCAATGGCTATCCAGAACTCACAGACAAAACTCTTAATCATGAGGTTTATTAGGAACTGTACAGGTTACAGTTCAGGTTCAGGAATATTCAGGCTATATTTCTTCTATCAAGACAGACTGTCTTTGGCCATGCCCCCAAGCATGCCTCTCTGGCCTCAATTTCTCAGCCTGGCCTCTGCCCTGCTCAGGCAAGTATTATAAAGTTAGTTGAGCTCTGCAGATAAGTGCACCTCACTCTGTCAGCAAGCACCCTGCCCAAAGGCACTCAGATTTCTTGCAGCAAGGCTGCTGCTCAGTCTCATGCCAGTCTCTTTGTGCTGCTGGCTTTGCTGCTGCCTTCTTTCTGCTATCTCTCTGCAGTCTCAGCCCAGGGATCTTGGGTCCAAGGACTCACTCTTCTCTCTTGATGGCAGTGATATTCTCCTTTTTCATCTCTGGGATAGCTCATTTTAATCCTGGTGGGACTGACCAATCCCCATGTTAGAGTTTTAGGCACCTTATTTCCATGGTCCCACCCCTACAAGGTGCCATGTACCTTATTTACATTATTGGTAAGCTATCTAATCCCCTGGGAGCTCTGGTGGCATAGTGTCTAAGGCATTTGACTGCTAACCAGAAGGCTGGTGGTTCAAACCACCAGCTACTAGTCAGAAGGAAGATTGGGCAATCTATTTCTGTAGAGATACTACCTCAGAAACCCAGGGAGTGGTCACTATGAGTCAGATCTGACTCAATAGCAATGAGTTTGGTTTGGTTTTGGTATCTAATCCCCTTGGTGGACCACAAGCACCTCACATTTGCATAGTCCTATGCAATCATCTGTTGGGAGTCACAAAGATCATGGCTAGAAGAGCCATATTAAGTAACTCACTGCACCACAATGATGCATACATATTTGTTGTCACTGTTGTTGTGTACCATTGAGTCAATTTTGACTCATACATAACTAAAGCTGAAAAAAATACAGCTTTCCTTTTATTTACTTTACTTTATACTCTCCATCTGTCTGATTCCAGTGTAGTAGGTAAGATTTAAGGATGGGCTGGGATATCTTCTCTACACTCTGGGGACAATTTTTGTTATCTTAGATTTCTTAACTTTATTGGCTAGTCTTCAGAAGTAGACCTTTCTTTTGACTCTGTCTTAGTCTGGAAGATCTGATGAAACCTGTCCACCATGGGTAACCCTTCTGGTATTTAAAATATCTTACAGACAAAAGCCCTTTTTCATGTAAGTTGCAGACATATTTTCTTTGTCATTTATCTTTATATTTGCTTACAGTGTATTGTATCATAGCCCCTCTCTGTATGTTGTATGCTTTGGGGTAGGTTATTTCACATTATTTTCCACATATATAAAAAGATGATAATCTATGATTTATAAAATAATTATGAAGAAAAAAAATGAGTTAATGAGGGGATGAACTATTTTTATGAAAGTCTGTCATTTAACAATTTTCCTCTTGTTAAATTCAAACAATAATTTATTATGTGAAATTATTAATGGGCATACAGAATTAAAAAGTATTTTGTTTTGTTTCCTTGAGAAGCGATAGGATACAATGGTTAAAAGAATGAGACTGAGATATGGACTTGGATTCTATCACTAACATTTACCGACTACGTGATCTTAAGAATGTTAACATCAGTTGTTTTTTAATCTGTAAAAATTTCTGCAGTAGTCATATCTACCTCAGGAAATATTGTAAGGTAACTGTCATAGAATTTGGTATATAGTAGGTACTTGAAAATGCTAATTGTTATTAATTTTGAAGTGTTAAACATGATTTTCTGGATGAATAGGGTAATAACTTTATATCAGAATGAACCGTAATGCTAAAAATATGACTTTACCAAGTGAGTTTTAATGGACTTTAGATAGCAGATGATTGTGTATTTGAAAGTCTGGAAATTTTTCTTTTATTTCTGATCATTTTTAAATACCAAATTTTCCATTAAAAGCAAAGATCCTGATGTACCTAAATGAATACCGATGTATATATTCTGAATATTTCTATATATGCTTGCTTTTCTGACTAGAACAAAAATTATTCAGCTGCCAGAAACTAGTTACTTTTTCTAATCCACGAGTATGGTGACATATTGCACACTAAACCTACAGGCCTGTGAAGATAATTGCTCTGGAAATCAAAGACAACAAAACACAACTTTATAGATGAAGACATTTTATATTTTTGAAACAGAAAAGCAGACCTTGTCCAAGTCTCTCTGAGAGATTAACTGGCTTTTCTAAAGCTACACATACCTGAGTTTGAAGTTGAACTGGCAGTAGAAGCTGGCTCTGTTAATGTCCAGTACAATGTTTTCTATTGTCAGGGGTACAATTCCCATCTTCCATACAGGACACCCGGATTTGATTCCCAGCCATGTACCTCATGTATAACCACTACTTGTCTGTCAGTGGAGGCTTGCATATTGCTGTAATGCTGGACAGGTTTCAGCAGAGTTTCTAAACTAAGACAGGCTAGGAAGAAAGGCCTGGTGATCTACTTTTGAAAATCACCTGATGAAATCCTATGGATCCTACCAGTGAGATTTTCAACTGATCATAGGAATAGCCCTGAACTGGGCAATATTTTATTCCATTGTGCATGGGGTCAACATGAGTTGGTGACTGACTCAACAGCAGCTAACAGCAGCAATTCTTCTGCTAGGTTGTCAAAGAAATTAGTATTTTTCTAATGAAAGCAATGTAACAAAAACTATACCATGTTTTTACACCAATAACACACACTTTCTGTGTTTGTTTGCCAACTGCTGCCTTCCCCTTGGAGGTATTTTTGTAAATGTGGCATGCTAAATTTTTTTTTTAATAAAAAAAAACAAACTCACTGCCACTGAGTTGGATCTGACTCATAGCGACCCCTCCTTGGGTTTCCAAGGTGGTATCTCTAGGGAAGTAGATTGCCCAGTCTTCCTTCTGAAGAGTGGCTGGTGAGTTTGAATTGCCAGCCTTCTGATTAGAAGTCAAATGCCTTAGGCATAGAGGCACTTACAAAAATACTTCCTGGGGCAGGAAGCAGTTGGCAAATAAACGTAGAAGGTGCATGTTATTTACGTAAAAATACAGTAGTCTGATTTTTCCTAACACTAATGGATTTGGCTTATGTCTACATGCTTAAAACAATACATTCATATACTTCACAAGCTGGTATTCAAAATAAATTTACAATAACTTTTGGGAAAATTTTGGTTTTCTTTCTTTTTCTTGAGATAATAAAAACAAATGATCACTGTCCTTATCTGTTATGTACTTTCCTGGTTTATTTATAATAATTTTCTCACAAAATTTCACGCAAGTTAATGTACACAGATGCTAAAATTTTGACATTTATTTTGTATCTTTTTAAAGTATAAATATTTTTTTCAATTAAGTTCAATTTTTTTGATTATTTTATTCCACATATTTGATGACACCATGCCATCTCTATACCATAAATAGTAGCACTTTGGAATAATTTTTCAACTTTTCCCTCTTTAACTTTCCAGAAGTATTCATTACTCTCTTGAAAAATGTAGAAGGAAGTAGTTAAATCATTGCTGCCTGAAGGCATTAGAGGTGAAAGACAGTTATTAAGGTGTCGCTAGCGATATTATTTATTTTTGGAAATAATATTGACAGGAATGTTACTTACTTGCAAGGCAGAGAAAGGTAAAAATACTGGGACCCATTTCCTGTGTGTTGTCAAAAAGCTATTGAAATATCTGGCAATGTCATGATTTGATAACATTCAAAAATAAACCTTCAATTTCAGAGATAGTGTAATACACAAGATAGAAGATCTGTGCTATTGATCTTAGATGGTCAAACATTGCTTAGGATATAGAGTAGATGATCTTGAACTAATGGCATGTTCACACATGGAATCAAACACTGATTTTTCAGTTGGGTGGAGCTTTGAGGAGTTTGTTATGGTGACTGAGCTTTGTATATTACATCGTTGGGCACAAGGACTGACCGGTTTGATCCATATTTCATTGTCTCTAATAGACTTTCAAAAGATTTCAGCATAATCAGGATGATTTTTGTGTATGGAAATTAAGTTTAATCTCAGTCTGAGGGAATATGTTAGTATTTGGACATGCAGTATTTTCCAGAGGTAGTGACATATATATTTCAATGTGGTCATCTAAGTAGTTAGGTTTTTATCATCAGAAAGCATATTAGAAATTATTTTTTATTAGTAAAGTGAGTAGTGAGTAGTGTTCATGCTCACATGAGCAAAGTAAGTAGATACAGCAGCCTATTTTTTTTTTAAGAATTGCATGCAAAATGGGGAGGGAGCTCTTTGATTCCATGTCCTTCCCATTCATAGGATTTAGGAGTGTGGGTGGTGGTGTGTGTGGGAGGTGGAGAGGTGGATTTCATCTGAATCTGTTAATATATGAATCTTCCTGCTGCCACAATACATTGTTAAGATTGTAAGTAAAGTTTTCATTCAAACTTCTGGTTAGAGTACCTGAGAACAGGGTGGGATATTACCTGTGCTATAAGACTGGCTTTTATTGTTCACTTTTGTGCCTTTGTGTTTGACAGAATTTGTTCTAACATCAGCTTCTATTGTTACACACTACTTGGAAGTATGAGGTTTTAAGGAAGGAAAGCATAAACCTGCTGCCATCCAGTCAACTCACAGTGACACTTTAGGCCTGAGTAGAACTTCCCCATAGAGTTTCCAAGGCTATAAATCTTTAGGGAAACAGACTGCCTCATCTTTCTCCCATGAAGTGGCCTGTGGGTTCAAAACTTCCCCCTTTTGGTTAGTAGCCATATGCTTTAACCACTGTGCCACCACAACTCCATAAAAGGTGTTCAATGAAACCACTTTATCCTAGATGGGACTTGAACCCACCATTGCTGCTCTAGGAGAGCCAGTGCCTTACCCATTAGGCCATTGGCTAACTTCTAAGTTTGAAGCTGCTTGTATGTACAACTACATGACAGAAACTCTGGTAGTAACAGTGGTTCAGGCATTTGGCTACTCACCAAAAGGTTGATGGTTAGAACCCACCAGCCACTCCATGAGAGAAAGATGAGGCAGTCTGCGTCTGTGAAGATTTACAGCCTTGGAAACCCTGTGGGGCTGTTTTACTCTGTCCTAAAGGGTCGACTGGCAGTCAGCCGCAGGGATCCAGGTGAGGAGAGGAACTCAGCCATGCCCAAAGCAGCAGAGCAGGAGAGCGGGAGAAAGGGGATTAAAAGGCCCAGGAACCAGGACAGAGGACGAGTCAGCCGTAGGGATCCAGGTAAGGGTGGTATGAGAGGTTTCCAACAGGGAGACAAACTTGTCTGTCAGTTTGTCCTACCATGGTGATGTGTTGATGTGAGTTTTGAGGCTGAGTCACTGGTGTTTCAAACCCAGCAGGATGCACATGGTGCACAGGTATCAGCCCAACTTACAGACTGAGACAGACTAGGAAGAAGGAAGAGGCCGTCCACTTCTCAAAGAATTGGCTAGGGAAAACCTTATGAATAGCAAAGAAACACTGTTTGATATATTACCGAGCAACTTTATGAATAGTCCAGTTAGGTTAGAAGGCTCTCAAAATAGTACTGGGAAAGAGATGCATCATCAGAGTAAACCCAGCCTTACTCATATGGATAAGGTAAAGCTTTTGAGACCTCCATTTGCTGATGTGGCACCACTCAAATTGAAGAGAAACAGCTGCAGACATCCATTAATCATCGGAACATGAAATGTACGAAGTATGAATCTAGGAAAATTGGAAGTTGTCAGAAATGAAATGGAACGCATAAAGATAAATATCCTCGGTAGTAGTGAGCAGAATGGTTTTGGCCATTTTGAATCAGACAACCATGTGATCTTCTATGCTGGGAATGACAGTTTGAAGAGGAATGGCATGGCATTCATCATCGCAAAGGATGTTTCAAGATCTGTCCTGAAGTACAATGCTGTCAGTGAATAGGATAATATCCATATGCCTACAAGGAAGACCGGTTAATACAACTGTTATTCAAATTTATGCACCAAACACCAAAGCCAAAAATAAGGAAATTGAAGATTTTTATCAGCTTCTGCAGTCTGAAATTGACTGAACATGGAATCAGGATGTACACCTGAAATGCTCCTTGGAAGCAAGAATGGCTAGACTTCATCTCACCTATTTTGGTCATGTTGTCAGAAGGGACCATTCCCTGGAGAAGGATGTCATGCTTGGTAGGGTGGAGGGTTGATGAAAGAGGGGGAGGCCTTCAACGAGATGTATTGACATGGTGGCTGCAATGATGGGCTCAAATATAGCAGGGATCATGGAGCTGGCGCGGGATCGGGCAGTGTTAGCTCTGCTGTACACGGGGTTGCTATGAGTCAGAAATGACTCAACGGCACCTAACAACAACAACAACAACAAAGGGTTGACTATGAGTCAGAATTGACTCTATGGCAATGGGTTAGGTGTGGTTTGGTGGACATTTGTTGAGTTTGACAGGTGGCTTAGTTATGTTTACATCAAGTATTTGGATCTTATTCCAGATTTAGTAGGATTAATTAATTGATTAACTGATAGAATTATTAATAGATTGATTAACTGAGGAATTATTACGAGAAATTTAGTCTCCCTTTGTCTGAATTTATTTATCCACAAAGAGTGACCAAAATTTTCTAACTCTTAATTTTAAGGTTATGAAAATACTCAATTAATGAGACACTGTGTGGTGGTAGTCTCAAGCACTTAATTATAAGATATGCTATAAATTTTAATTTTCATGATTATCAATCAGTGTCAACCACCTAAACAGCATGTTTTCTTTATTTGCTCAGTGTAGAGTTTAGCTCTAGGTCAAAATCCTATGTGTGAATGTTCAGGCCTGATTATAGACAATTATAAGGCTTTGCATAGCAGGTCTCATGGGGAAAACTGCCCTCCCCACAGCTGACTTGGTGCACAGCCATTGAGTCTCTGGAAGGAGCTGCAATCAAAGACGCAGCCCAGCCCCTCGTCCTGCCAGCCTTGCTCTTACATTTATCTGTGTTCTGAATGCAGGTACCTCCATTCAGAGGCAGTATTTCCTGGGAAGTGGGAATTGAAGAGTGGAGCAAGGGAATTTCATTTATTTAATACTGAAATATGTGAGACTTTAGGAAGTATTCTAAGTCTATTGCAATTGTTTTATCTATGTCAGAAGGATAAGTATGGATGTTTCCCCTAAAGGAAAAAGGTAGTCTTACTATCACTCATCCTGGAAAGATATTATTCTTGGAGAAGAAATTAAGTCTACTTTGGATTGAGAGGTGAAACAAGTCAGTTTTTCTCTGGGGCTAGGTGATCAAATATGCCAGGACTGAAAGGTATGGGGCTGCCTGGAGGAGCCCTTTCTCAATGTGGCTAAACATGGTTTCTGGCTATATGGAGACAGGTTGAGAACTAGGCAGAGAGTGAGGTTGGGATTGTGGCATCCTGTTTGAATCTATGGATTCTCAGTACAGTGGATTCACAGGTTATAATTTTCTCTCAGTGTTGTAACTCTATTAGCCCTAGGCTAAAGTCACTGCATAGTCCCCATCTAGCCCTGTAGACCCAAGTGATAGTAGGGAATCAGCAGT
This sequence comes from Orycteropus afer afer, assembly GCF_000298275.1. Lineage (NCBI taxonomy): Eukaryota > Metazoa > Chordata > Mammalia > Tubulidentata > Orycteropodidae > Orycteropus > Orycteropus afer. Next base: position 3,533,632 of record NW_006921687.1, read on the forward strand.
GACCCCTGAGGCATAAAAGACCATAGGCAGCTAAGGCAAAGAATGGTGGTAAGACAAAATGGGTTCTTCCAGGACCTTATCAGACTTTCATTTCAGCCTAGAAATGAAAAATTTGTAGAACACTTCTTAAAGCAAAACCCACTGCTGTTGAGTCGATTTCAACTTATGGTAATGCCATTTGTGACAGAGTAGAACTGATACGTAGGGTTTTCTTTGTTGCAATCTTTACAGAAACAGATCACTAGTTCTTTCTTCTGTGGAGCTTCTGGGTGGGTTGAACCACTAACCTTCAGGTCAGCTGTTGTTGTCAAGTTGCTTCCAGCTCATAGCAACCTCATGTACTACAGAATGAAACACTGCCATCCTCATTGCTATGCTTGACCCCACTGTGGTAGCCACTGTGTCAGGCCATCTCATTGAGGGCATTCTTCTTTTGTGCTGACCCTGTGCTTTACCAAGAATGATACCCCTCTCCAGGCAGTGGTCCTTCCATATAACATGTATGAAGTATGTGAGATGAAGTTTTGCAATCCTTGCTTCTAAGGAGCACACTGGTTGTAATTCTTCCAAGACAGTCTGTTCATTCTGCATTCTCATATATTTAATATTCTTTGTCAACACCATAATTTAAGAGCATCAATTCTTGTTTGGTCTTCCCTATTCATTGCCCAACTTTTGAATGCATATGAGGCAAATGAAAATACCATGGCTATGGTCAGGTGAACCTTAGTACTCATAGTGACATCTTTTCTTTTTGACACTTTGAAGAGATCTATTTGCAGCAGGTTTGTCCAATGCAGTATGTTGTTTGATTTCTTGACTGCTGCTTCCAAGGTCATTAATTATGGATCTAAGTAAAATGAAATCCTTGACAATTTCAATCTTTTCTCTTTGATCATCATCAGTAAGATCTTCAAGTCCACTTCACTTTCAGAAGTAAGGTTTTATCATCTGCATATCACAGGTTGTTAATGAGTTCTCCTCCAATCCTGATGCCGATTTTTCTTCATATAGTTAAGCTTCTCAGATTATTTGTTCATCATACAGTTTGAATAAGCATGGCAAAATGGTACAATCCTGATGCACACTTTTCCTGATTTTAAACCACACAATATTGCCTTGTTCTGTTCTGATGACTACTTCCTAATCTATGTATGTTCAAATATCTCATGAGCATACTTAAGTGTTCTGAATTCCCATTCTTCAAAATTATCCATAATTCGTTATGATCTACACAGTGGAACACCTTTGTATAGTCAGTAAAACACAGGTAAACATCTTTCTGGTATTCTCTGCTTTCAGCCAAGATCCATCTGACATCAGTAATGGTAATTCCTCATTCTATGTCATCTACTGAATCCTGCTTAAACTTCTGGCACTTTCCTGTTGATGTACCGCTGGAACTGCTTTTGAATTATTTGGTTACTAGTCAAAGGTAAACCTTTTGCACCAACCAGATACTTCAGGAAAACTAAATTTCTACAGTAAATGGAAATTATGCTAATACATTTGGTACACAGAAGATACATAATGTAATTTCATAGACAAAAGAGATGTTTATTGAGACATATATAAATTATTTCATCCCTCTCCAGTTTTCAACCAATTATTATCTCCCCTTTTCTCACAAGATTAATGTTAATGTCCCAGTATGGCATGTAAATCTTTTCTTAACCTAGTTACCTAACATTCCAGCTCAATTTCTCAGTCACCATTCTTTCTTTCCTCACTTGACCAAATTTGGTTAATTAACTACCTTAATCTCAATCTCTTCATACTGTCTCCAATTTACATGGTCTCTTTTTCTCATACTTTATTGAAAGAAGAAGTCCCTTGTCAGGTTTTCCCTTTTTTCTCCTCAGTGTTTCACAAAGTATCTGTAACACACCAATGTGTGCTGTTGTTAAGTGGCACCAAGTTGGCTCTCACTCATACTGATCCGGTGTCCAACAGAATGAAGCACTGATGGCTCCTGCAGCAGCCTCACACTCCCTGCTATGCTTGAGTCCATTGTTGCAGCCACCATGTCAATCCATCTTGCTGAGGATCTTCCCTTTTTTTACTGACCCTCTACTTAACCAAGCATGATACCCTTCTCCTGGGAGTGATCCCTTCTGACAACATGGCAAAGTAGGTGAGATAAAGTCTAGCCATTCTCACTTCCAAGGAACATTCCTGCTGTGCTTCTTCCAGGACAGATTTGTTCATTCTTCTGGAAGTCCATGGTATTTTCAGTACGCTTCACCAATTCCACAACTAAAAGGTATCAACTCTTATTTATATATTTGTCTCCCCCTGACAGACTGTAAGATTCTAAATGGAAGGATGAAAATCTTATTTATTTCTGCATCCCTAAAGCAGTGCCTAGATAACAATAAGCACATAATGAATAATATTAGAAAAAAGTACAATCAAATGAAATTAATAACTTAGTTCATTGGCTTTTGTTTATATAGACATCCTTCTCAATGTTGATGGGTGTCAAAATGGTACCATACCTGTTTTCAAAACAAGAAATAAAATAATGATCCCATAGCTAAATAATGTCTCACTGAATATATATACGTAATAATTATACTCATTTCTCACCAACCACTCATTTCATAGCAATATATTTATCACTACTGAAATTTATTTTAAAATTATCTATCCAATCTCTGTCATTTTTCTAAGCTTTAGAATTTTCTTTCCCTGAAGCCAGTATTTTAAAATGAGCAAGAATGGTGACTCACAAACACATATTTTTTGAGATGCATTTAGGGCAAATTCTAAATTGCCCTATAATCTCTAGCAATCAAGTAGTTGACCTGCCTGTATCTGAGGAAACCAACAGGAAAAACTATTTTATATAATTAAGAATAATAGCAGCAAAAAAGGTACCAAGTATGTGAGAAGAAAAATACAAATGAATTGATGTTTTAAATGTAGTTGAAAGAAATGATGATACACTGAAAATTATTAGAAATTATTTTGTATAAAACCATAAAATACTATATTCCGTATGATAAATACTTTGAAGAGATGGTAAGCTTTTACTACTAGGAAAACACAAACCATGTGAAAACTGCTAAAGAGCTTCTTGCAATAAAATACAGCCTTTTTATGCACAGAGTATAATATCAAAAGTGCTACCTGCTATTTTATATTGAACACCATACACATTTGAATAAATGATGTTGTTAGGTGCTGTCGAGTCAGTTTTGACTCATAGCAACACTACGTACAACAGAATGAAATACTGCCTGGTCCTGTGTCATCTTCACAATTGTTGCTAGGTTTGAGACCATTGTTGTAGCCACTGTGTCAATCTATCTCATTGAGAGCCTTCGCTGACCCTCAAAAAGCAAATACAAATTGGAAGGTAATTGACTTTATTTATTTATCATGTATAAGAGAGAGTATATTTTCTCCTTAAATTAATACTTTGGCTTTCTGTTTATAATTTTGTTTAATTTAATTTCAGTGACTGTGAATTTTGTTTAAAAATTTGTGGGCATGAGTTTTTTGTAATTCTAATTTATCCTATAGAACCTGTGAAAAAATTCTTCAACTTTGGCTTCTCAAATAATTATTGCTTTTAAGAAGTTATTTTAGGAAAAAGACAGCATTCCTAAGTTGTTTAAGTTAGTAACTTAGGGCTATACCCATACCCTCTCAGAATTAGAAGCTGCTTCTTTTTTAATTGGGGTATAATTTACATAACCTACCAGCTACTCCCTGGAAGAAAAAATAAGGCAGTCTTCTTTTGTAAAGAGTTACAGCCTTGGAAACCCAATGGGGGTCACTATGAGTCTTTTTTCATTGAGGCATACTTACATACCACAAAATTACATACTGAAATTATACTATTTATTGATTTTTAGAAAATTTGTTGAGTTGTGCAACCATCAGCACAATCCAGTTTTAAAATATGTTCCTCACCCCAAAAAATCTTTGGAGTAATGTTTGCACTTAGTCTTCATTCTTGCCTGAAGATAAAGACTATCATTAATCTCTCTCTCTCTAATCAATTTACCTTCTTTTTCTTTTTTTTTTTCCCATAGTTTATAAAAGTTGATTCACACAATATATACTCTGCATCTGGCTTCTTTCACTTAGGATAATGTTGTAGCATACATCAGAAATTTGTTCCTTTTTATTGCTGAATATTATTCCATTGTATGAATATACCACACTTTATCCACTCACTAATTGATGAACATTTGGATTTTTTTTTAATTTAGAGCTACCATGAAAAATACTGTTATTACGATCCCTGTATGTATATTCACGTGAACATATGTTTTTTTTTTTTTTTAATTTTATTTTATTTAGATTTGGGTGAAGATTTACAGAGCAAGTTCACTCTCTATACAGCAGTTCACATATACTTTGTCTCATGTCATTGACCACAGTTTACCACAATGCAACAGCTCCCCTCCAATTTCCTCCCCAAGGTACCACTTCCCAGTGTCCATCCCTCCATACTCTCCTGCCCCCTAAGCTGTCTCCCTGTGCATAAGGTGCCCTTCCTTCTCCCATGATTGTTCTCTCAAGGGCATGTGTCCATTTGAAGTAAACACGTGAACATATGTTTTTGTTTTCCTTGCACAGATTCCTAGGAATGGAATCACTGCATTGTTGGGTAGATTTGGTTTAATTTTTTAAGAAACAGTAAAGCTGTTTTCTGAAGTTATTATCATTTTACATTATTGACATTCCTTTCTCTGTTATTTAGTAGTATTGCAACTATACCTAGTACTTCAAAGGTAGTTGCTACTCAAAGTCCATAGGTAGTAAGAATTTGTAATAACTTTAACTACAAATCTGCCTATTAGTATGTGCTTATGTATCTGTTTCTCTTTGTGATTCTGTGCATACAGTTAAAATTTATCATATCAACATATCTCAGATTGACACTGTTTAATAATAAATGCCAAAATGTAAATTGGTTAAAACATTTATTAAAACCTTGAATTTCATTTGTTACTTCGGAGGTCTACTGATATTCAGAAAAATTTAATAGAGCCAGTAATATATTAAAAAACAAAACCAATAATGAAAGTTAACATCAATGCAATTTATTTGTTCTTAGGAAGGGTTAAATGCTTAAGATGAGACAAAATAAAGGAAAAAATGGCTGGCATATTTTAAAATGTATTTAAACGATACTGTTAAAAAAAAGGAATCTTTATAACAAGAATGAGAAAACAGTAAAAATCTACTCAATATATTTAGGTTAATGTGGAAGAAAAAGTACAAACTATAAAAGCTGTGAAGCATTTTAAACTATAATTAAGTTTTGGGGAGCTCTTCATGTGTAGTCTTTCTATAAATTAGTATGTTTAGCCTTCATGAATGCATTTCTCATTGCAGCCTGGGAATCTGTTAGATCCATCCATTAAACATTCACTAAATGATTTTCAAGGTTTTTCAAACTTGTCATTCCAAAATATCTTAATATTTACCTATATAAAAATTTTGTAAAAAATGTCTTTCAAATATTCTAAGAAACTCAGTAGGAATTTATTTATTTATTTATTTGTTTATTTATTTTGTGGGACAATGGTCAGTTATTAAAATTTATGCCATAGATTGGCATGAGCATTTTATAAAGACCAACATATTTCCCTGTCAGATCTGTAGTTTTAGAGTTAAAATAATTTATGTTGTGCTACAAATCTTCATAAGTATCCCCAGTGACTATAACATGGTACATTACCTTAAAACCAAAAACCAGACTCACTGGCCTCTAGTCCATTTGACGCATAGTGACCCCTCCTTGGGTTTCTGAGGTGATTATCACTACAGAAGTAGATTGCTCAATCTTCCTTTGGAGGAGTGGCTGGTGGGTTTGAACCAACAGCCTCTGGTTAGCAATCAAATGCCTTAGGCACTATGCTAGGGACACTAGTTTAAGGAAGCCTTTACAGAAAAAACAACCCTGGATTTTTGTCTTAAAGAATGATACCAATCTTCTGTTACACAGCAAAATCACACACGCACACGCACATGCACACACAAGAGGAAAAGCATGAGAGACAAACCAAAAAACCAAACCTACTGCCGTCAAATCGATTCTGAATCATAACAACCCCCATTGGGATTCCAGGTGGTAAATCTTTAAGGAAGTAGATTGCCCAGTCTTGCTTCCATGAAGTGGCTAGTGGATGAGAAGGATTCAAATATATAAAGACTTACCAAAAAAACAAACCAAACTCACTGCCGAGTCAGATCCAACTCATAGCGACCCTTCCTATTATTTTTTATATAAAGACTTGGATGTGCAAAATAGCAAGACCAACTGGAAGATCTACAAGTAGTCTAGTATATCTAGAGAACAGATTGTGAAAGAAAAGATTTTTCAGGTGGTAACTGCCTAAGACACTTGACTGCAAACCAGAAGGCTGGTGGTTCAAACCCAGCAGCCATTCCTCGGAAGGAAGGTTGGGCAATCTACTTCTGTAGTGATATCGCCTCGGAAACCCAAGGGGGGGTCGCTATGAGTCAAGTCCAACTCGACAGCACATAACAACAACAACAACAACAACAACAAAAGTATGAAATTAGAGGCTGGGATAAGGTAGGAGACTTATACAATGGTCCAGGCAAAAGACTGTGGCATTGACCAAGGGTTACAGAGGAGAATGTTGAATGATATTTGAAAGGAAAAATAACCAGGAATTTATATGCATTAATATATATTAATGGGGAAGTACACAAATATCCCTGATGTTATAGCTAAATGTACACCAGTAGTTTTTTATGATAAAGAAAAGAGAAAAGGCAATGTATTTGGGAAAAACAATGAAGTTAGTGCCATACCAGTTGCATCTCCAATGTCTTTATGTAGGACATCCAAGAGGAGATACCATTTATCTGTTAGATATAGAACTCTCAACTTCAAGGGAAGGCATGGATATAGCATGATGATGTGGACAAATAAATCTCCAGGAAGGATGTAGAATATATCTTTTCTCCTACTCTTATTAGGACTTATTAGGGAGCTCTGGTAGCATAGTGGCTAAGACACTTGCCTGCTAACCAGA